>NC_056735.1:688469827-688674827 GCF_019279795.1 Protopterus annectens
CAACCAGGCATTTCATTACAGACAATATGCTTGCAATTCTGTTTCATTTTTGTTATTGTAAAACTATACTGGAGCTTTTCTCCCTGGGTGTCCATTGAAAACGGGCTCAATCTTGACCCAATGGACTTTCTCGGTCAACAAACTACAAATAAATAAAAATAAATAAATAAATAATCATGCATTCCAAGACACTGTGCAATCTGTCTCAGACCAGCATCTTTCCACTGCAGCAGTGAACCATAGGTTCATAGGTTCATAGGTTCATACTAGGCTATCTGCCCGAGGGCATTTATAAGCCTAGCCCATAGTTTTGTGGCTTACGCCACCCCTTAGTTTGGAGAAACTATGCCCATTATTTAGCTGTGCCTCTGTCGAGCAGTGACACTGAGGTAACCCCTGGGGTGTATCTGCGATCTCCCATCCATTGGTCAAGATTCCTCTTGAACAAGGCCAGCGAGGTGCTCTGCCTCACATAAACTGGGATTTTGTTCCACAGCATAGGGAGTCTTTGGGTGATGAATCTATCCCTCCAGCACGTCCTATTAATAACCATGTCGAGGTTTAAGTCACCCTGCCTTGTGGCTCTGAGGGATCTAGATTTTTGAGATGAAGCATATTCATCAAATCTGGGTTTGACATGGCCTTGTATGTCAGGCATAGGTCACCTCTGAGTAGCTGCACGCAACTGAATATAACTGGAGTTCTTTCAGTCGTGCAGCATAAGACAGATTTTTGAGACCCTTTATCCTTTTGGTGAGGAACTTTTGTGGCCTCTCCAGCTGCTGCAAGTGTCGGGTCAGATACATTCCGAATGGGGCATTGTACTCGATCATTGGTCTGATGAGTGATGAGTATAGGGAGACTATGACTTCCTTGATCTAGATGTGAATCCCTTCATGATAAGGTGGGCAATGTAGAAGGTCTTCCTAACTACTTTAGCAATATGAGTGTCGAATGAAAGGCTACTGTCAACCTGGGTTCCCAGGTCCCTAATAACTTCTTCTGTGTTCAGGGATTGCCACCTATATGGTAGCTAGGGGTAACCTTATTTTTCCTGAAGGGTATGACTATGCATTTCTTGGCATTTAACTTGAGGCCATGGCTCTGGCACCAGTTATCCATTTCTGTGAGACCCTTCTGAAGGATATCTGTGTCGGATGTGTTCTCAACTATGGCCCAGTTTACAGTCATCTGCGAACTTTGTCAGCCATAACCCTCCTGTGTTTGCTTGTACTTCAGAAAAGTAGATGCCAAACAAGAGTGGGCCCAGGACTGAGCCCTGTGGGACACCACTTGTGACAGGCTTAGAGTCTGACATGGCGCCAGCAACTCTGACCCTGTGGGTTCTGTCACTCAGCCAGTTTGCAACCCATCTTGTAATGTATGGGTTTACATTTAAGTTGATGAGTTTTTCAATGATACCCGAGTGGGGTATTGTATCGAAGCCTTCGCCAGGTCTAGGTAGGCTGTATGGACTGCCTTTCCCTCGTCAATGGCCTTGGTGACTGTTTCAAAAAAGTCAACCAAGTTTAAAAGGCATGATCTGCCTTTGACAAAGCCAAACTGGGTCGGATCCAAAGTCTGCAAATTCCCTATGTCTTTATTTATGAGATCCATTATGATCCTTTCCATGGCTTTGCAGATCAGGCTTGTCAAGCTAATGGGACGGTAATTTCCAGGGTCGGTGGAGGCACCACCTTTGTGGAGTGGGACCACAGTCACTGTGCGCCACTCCCTGGGTACACATCCGGAGGTGAGACTAAGATTAAACAGCTGTCCTAACTGTGGGTTTAATTCCTCATTGAGTTCATGGAGCACACAGCCGGGGACACCATGAGGTCCCATGGATGCTGTGTTCTTTGCCTTGGAGAGAGCAGTTCTCACCTGAGCGTTGGAGATGTTTGGGGGGCTACAATCATTTGGTATAGATATCTCTTTTTTAGGCGGGGAGGGTGGGGAGAAGTTTGCACTGAACCTGTCAGCCAGTATGTTGGCAATGTCTGTAGGATCAGTAATCTTCACATCATTTTGAACTAATTCTGAGCATATCTGGGAGTTTCCTCCTAGGTTTCTGACATAGCTAAAGAATGCTTTATGGTTGTCTTTAGAGTCCTTAGCTATTTTTTCTCAAAATTAGGTTTGGATGATTTTATGAGAGCTCTTAGCTTTTTACTTATAGTGATCAGCGGTTTCTTACCTTTTAAGGATTTTGCTCTATCTTGTAGTAGCTTTCTCCTTTTATTGTAGAGTTTGTTTATGGCTGGGGTCCACCAGACTGGACGCTTGCCTTTGGTACAAAGAGTCTTTGTTTTGCTTGGGATTGCCTGATCCATGCAGCCCTGCAGGTGCTGGTAGAAGGCATTTGTAAGTGATTCAGCGGTTTGAGTAATGTTAACCGCCAGCTCAGGGGCCTTAAAGGAGACCACACTAGTCTTTAGAAGTGTGAAGCCGGCTTTGAGAAGTTCTTTACTGTGGTCTTTTTCATTTCGGGTGGGGGCGGGATGAGGACCTCCAGCGAGATTAGTTTGTGATCAGATCTCACCAGTGAGGGGTATACTTCTGGTGTTGAACATTGTGCTCCCATGTTCGTGATGATGAGATCAAGTATGTTCTCTCCTCTTGTGGGGATGGTGACTAGTTGTTCCATGGCATTTGAGTTTATGAATTCCAGGAACTTTTGGGCTAGAGTGTTTGGGCTTGAGTAGTGTTCCCAGTCTATATTAGGGTAGTTGAAGTCACCTAGTATGATGGTGTTCGGAGATACATTTATCCTCCAATGTTTTCAGGAAGGCCATGTGAGGTTCCTGAGTTTGAGGGTGGCCTGTAACATGCTACAATTTGCATAGCAGTCTTGCCTATGGTTAATTGCACCTGGATGGTTTCCGATGCATCGTGCGATGCCACCAATCTTGAGGTGTGGGTGTCCTTGATGAATATGGATACCCTCCTCCTTTCTTGGTATTGTCCGGGTTTTGTGGCCAGAACGCATGATATGAGGTAAAACCTGATAGTGCTGGGGTGCTCTCAGGAGCCTTGAACCAGGTTTCTGTCACAGCACAGACATCGATGTTCTCCATACTGAGAAGGGCCTCGAGTGCGTGCATCTTGAGGTTGAGACTTCTGGCATTGAGCAGCATTACCCTTAGTTTTTTTTTCTTTGTTTTGTTCTAGGGTGGTAGGTTTAGAATTTGAGCCTTGCCTAAAAAGGCACTATGGGGTGGCAAGAGCCTTTGCCAAAATCCGGAATCCCAGGGGTGACAAGTGCAAGCCATCCCTTGCAAAGCAGCATGGCTTGTCCAGCATGTCATCCCAGGCAGACAGACATTGGATCCCCTTTGAATGACACCAGAGTTTAAGCCAATTGTTAAAACTGATCATCTTATCTCTGTATTGTGGCATCATTCTTGGTGAAGGTAGGATACTGCTCAAGGTCAGGGTCATACCTGCCTGGGCTACATAATCAGAGAGCTCCTCTATGTCTCTTTTCATGTAGTCCAGGGAGGTACGTCTCAGGTCGTTTACACCAGCGTGGACAATGATTGAGTCATTGTACCTGCTGTTGAGAGACCTGAGTGCATGCGTTATGTGGCGGATTCTAGCACCTGACAGGCAGCTTACTGTGACCTTCTCTTTACTCAGTCTGGTGAGCGGGACGTCAGTGTGTCTGACTATGGAGTCACCAATGACTAGTGTGTCTGGCATAGTGTTTGGCCTTAAGGACTGTGACTGCTTGACACTCTGACTGTGTGGTCTATGTGATGCAGGTGTTGTGTTCTGAGGTGGTAGTTGTTTGGGTGTCTGCTTTGGTGGCCTCTGCTGTTTTGGTAGATTTTTGATCAGAGCCTCCGAGTATGTCTTTGTGTGTTTATGTGTATGATTTGAGGTTGTGATGGTATTATGTGAGAATGGATCTATAGTGTGTGTGGTTACTTTCTCCTACTGTCTGGTCTTGCCAGTCCTATGTTGAGAGAGCTCAGCCTCCAGTTTGGCCGTATAGTTGCATCTCTCGCATGTATTTGTGTTTTGTGGGAGGAGGAGAGGGTTGTCTGTGTACATGAGGCAATTGTAACATTGCCTCAATAATCCCAGGTTCACCAGCTGAGCAGGAGAGGATATTAGCAACAGATCCCTCGACATGCTAGAAGGAATAGACCGAAAAACTTAAAAAAAGTCCAGGGTATCAGCAATGCGGTGGAGTCATTCACGGATGTCAGACTGTGCTGCATCCATAACTCTGAGCATTCATCTGGAGTTGCTTTCAGAATGTGTCTGAGCCTCCATGATGGCCTGAAACATACTCCGAGTGACCCATTATGAGACACCTGCAAAAGGTGGTGGAAGAACACCAGGCCTCTTACGAGCACCCCTATAAATCTAAAACCAAAAACACTGAAGGCAACAGAGAACAGACTCACGAAATGAGTGCAAAAACAATTTAATCCACGCTTTCATCAGTCAGACTTCTTCAGAAATACAAAACTTTTAAGAAAACTTCCATGTCTCTATATATACACACACATATACATGCTCACTAGATCTTTAATTACATCAGTTAAGTCATTATAACATTATGCATTTATGCTCACTAGATCTTTAATTACATCAGTTAAGTCATTATAACATTGTGCATTTAAAGTAAAATATTTTTTATATTTATGTAAAAACTAATAAAATGACATGAAACAAAATAAATAAAATATAAAAAAGATTCCAAACACCTCCTTTATGAAACTGTTTTTCTATTTACCAAAAAACATTTTATGTTAGTGTCATTTAGACCAGGGGGACTGTCTAAATGACACTGTAAATGACACTGTTAGCAGTGTCAGTTGTGAGTACAGTGGCTACAATTCTTGTATAGATGATGTTGCACGAACATACCTCTCAACCTGTTAGCATGGGACAGTATGGGCCAAGCACTGACAAATGCAGGTACACAACTACAGGGCACTGTTTTACATAGTGTGCACATACATTACTACCAATGTGTTCTTTAAAGGGAATTGCCAATAAATTGGATTCCAAGTAATGTCATGTATTTGCTAAACAAGGGCCAGTCATATAGGGCACTAGTCATTACATTCTGCAAAAGCATGACAGTTGAGAGGTATGTCCATGTACACTAAGTACACTGGTTATGTGTGAGCGGGTTCCCATGGGATTAGAACACACAAGCAGTGACCGCAGGACTTATGTGCACTTTATTTCAATATAATGAAGTCTGAAAACACTAGCACCTTTAAAATGTTTCTTGCAACATTTTTTGTGAAATCCTACATTTACACACATGCATAGCTGTCTGTGGTATCACATTGGAAACAAAATGCAGTGAATACATGCATAATCCGGACTTAAATTGCCTAGAGTAGTTATCAAAGCGCCATCTTCTTTTACACTCTAATGATTGATGTCACAGGAAATCTGCCGGTTATACACATGTATGGCTGTTGAGAGCATTTGTTGACCTATATCCTGTTCATTCACTGCATGCTATCTACAGCATATATAGCAGGAAAATTATCAGAACTCAAACTTGAGCCTTAATGTGGATATTGCACTACATTTATGTCTGATATTTTTGGTGCGCTACTTATCAATTAATATGTAATGGCTGACTGGTGTCTGAATGGAACACACATGCAGTGAAAACTAGAATAATGACAACTTATTTGAAAGATTAGTTATCAAAGCACAATCCTTTTGTAAATTTGTAGGATAAAATGTTCCTTTTAATTTGGCATTTAGACACATGATTAGCAGTGTAGGGCTGCAGTAACCTTACCCATATGCCATGTTCATTGCCTGGGTGGAATACACAGCAGTGTTTCAGATAACATGAGCAGAATAGAGGCTTGAGTCTTATACTGGGTAATGAATTACATTTGTTTCAGACAGTTTTTTGCTGCATTCTTTATTGATATATATTTAATGGGCCTACTTCACATGACTGAAAACTCAAAATACTGAATTTCATTTGACTGTGAATACAAATACCTAATTTTTGAAATACTGAAAACTCATTTGACTGAGTTTCATTATACTGAAAGCTTACGATGCTGAATTTAAAAATACTGTATTTTAAGCCATAGACGTGGTGTGTTTCCCTTCACCTATGATTTGCTTGTGATAAAAAACATTACTGTAACATACTGTGCCAACTGTCAGAATACAGATAGTAGCGCAGAAAGTAGTGGTGTAGTGTTTCTAAATGTGGGTATGTCTCTTTACATTTTTATGGGAAGTATCTAACGTAATATAGCAGGCATTTTGTATGTTTCCATCAGTACTGGCTGTGTGTACAGTACTGTTAGGTAGGTAAACATTATATGTTCTTTTCCCCACTGTAGTGAGATCCTGGAGTTAGTATGTATAGTTAGGGGGGTGTGAGAGCTCAGCTCCCACATTGGGGGGGGGGGTATGGGGGGTGTAGCCCCCCCACCTAGTTTGGTTTTATATTGTCCAGTTTCTTTTAAGATGGTAAGTAAGTACTTTTTAAGTTTTGGAAAGAGTTAGTTATTGGTGTTGGAAGTGCGAATGTCTATGGTTTAAAATTCAGTATTTTCAAATTCAGCATTGTAAACTTTCAATATAATGAGACTCTGTCAAATGTGTTTTGAGTATTTTGAAAATTAGGCATTGTGGTCTCAGTCAAATGAAATTCAGTATTTTGAGTTTTCAGTCATGTGAAGTAGACCCATATTTAACAGTTGACTGATATCAGATTAGAAGACACACGGAGAGAATATGGAATACTGAACACCTATTTGATAAGATTACTATTAAAACACACTTGTGCTGTAAATTGCATTGAAAATGTTTCCTAAAATCTGCCATTTAGACACATGGACAGCATTCCAGGACTGCAGCAACCTCGCCCATATATGATGTTCATTGCCTGGGTGGAATACACAGCAGTCTTTTGGACAACATGAGCAGAACAGAGGCCTGAATCTTACTCTGGGTAATGAACTACATTTATTTCAGACATTTTCTGATGAAGTCTTTCTTGCTGTACATTTAACAGTTTTATTTATTTATTTATTTATTTTATTTTACATTTGTTAACTGGGATGGTCCGACTGGACACAGGTCCATTTTCAGCAGAGGCCCAGGGAGAAAAGCTCCACAGTGAGATAAAAATTACACAATATGATAAAAATCACAATATGCTAATAAGCAACAAGAGAATATATACAGAGATAATCTAAGTTAACATAGTTCAGCTAGTATTAAACAACAAGAGATAACTATACAGGAATAAACACAGATATAGTTAAACACGAGCTAATAATACAATTTCCTTGAGCAGTAAAATGTTTCCTAAAACTGTAGCAGATACTACATTAGGTGTTATAGGAAGTGAGGTATACAGAGTGGTAAGACAGAGCAATTATGTAATGCATGAGCATAACCAGGTATTTATTAAGTGCAATTTGAGTGAGTTTTTGAACTGAGTAGTAGTAGAGGCAGAAATCAGAGCAGAAGGGATGTTATTCCAGGTTCTGGCTATGGTGTGAGAGAATAGTGCTTTACCTACAGTGTTGTTAGCCCTTGAGATACAGAGGAGTGATTTGTCTGAAGAGCGGAGAGGACAATTTGCTTTATAGCGAGTGAGTAGTTGGCTTAGTGCTGGGGTTTTGTCAGGTTGTCTTACAATATTGAAGGCAATGACAAGCTGGTGATAGCATAGAAGCTAGGGAAGTTCTAGCTATTGTAGTTCCTTTAAAGCCTGGCAGTGATGGGTTCTGAAGGTGGAGTTGTTAGCAAACTTGGCGATTTTATTATAACATGACTCAAGTCTGACGAGGTCAAGTTTTCTGACCTGCGTAAGAATTGATGTGGCATACATTAGAGTGGACAATAGGTAAGTTTGGGCTAGGGTAATCCATGCTTGATTTGTGAGGAATTTCCTGTGTCTGTAAAGTGTTCCCATTTTTTTATGGACATTTTTTTATAGTTTGTGAAATATGGACATCAAAGAGTAGGTTTTTGTCAATTTCTACACTTAGGAGTTTGGTGTGGTCAGAGGGAGAGATGATAGTACCATTATTGGAGGAGATAGTGAAGGATAGAGGGGTGGACATGGTTTTGTTGGGGGTGAAGAGTAGCAGTTTAATTTTGTTAGAGTTTAGGATTAGTTTGATCTTAGTGATACAACTTTCCACAGAGCTAAAGGATACCTGGGTGAGTTGTTGAAAGGTGGCTAGTGATGGAGCAGCACAGATAAGAGTTGAATTGTCTGTGTACTGTATAAGTGAGGCCTGCTGTGCGGTGGTATGGAGATTGTTATTAAACATGGAGAAAAGAAGTGGACCTACTATTGAGCCTTGTGGTACACCTATGGTAGTTGGAAGTAGGGGGGATAACATACCTTGCCATTGGACAGATTGCTGCCTGTCTGACAGATAGCTTTTAAACCAGGTTATAGTGGAAGGGGCAAAGGATATGGAAGCTAGGGTGTCAAATAGTATGGAATGTGAGACCATGTCAAATGCCTTGGAGAGGTCTAAGAATGTAGCAGATACAAAATAGTTATTTCTGTGCTGGTTGACAATATTAGTAAAGGAGAGCAGAGCAGATGTGCTATGGTGTTGCCGGAAGCTGTGTTGTATGGGGGAGAGGAGATTGTGTAAGTTTAGGAAATGCATAACTTGAGAGTGTATAATTTCTCGAGTAGTTTAGATAAGGAAGATAGAATGGCGATGGGGTGAAAATTTGAATATTCATAAGAATTTCCACCTTTATGAAGTGGAATAATGTATTATACCTTCCAAAGTTGTGGGATATATGCTTCCTGTATTGAGTGGTTGATGAGAATAGAAATAGGGCAACATAAGGATTCAGCAGCTATTTTTAAGAAGGTGGCTGGTATATTATCAGCGGCAAGGGTGGTAGGTTTCAGATTTAGGAGGAGTTTTTTTAATTGTGGAGGTAAGGACTGGTAAGAGAGTAAAGGAGGGGGTGTTGTCAGGGCATTTGGTTGGGCTATATGTAGGGTAATTTTTGGTTAGTTGAGAGGACAAAGTTAAGATAGATTCAGTGAAGTTGTGATTAAATTGGGAGGCTATGTCCTTAGTATTATTGGTAGAGTTTGGAGCAGGAGTGGTAGTTTTGCCTGGTTTAAGTAGAGAGTTAATAGCATGTCAAAACTTCTGGGGATCTTTTGAATGTTTATTTTGGATACCAAGGAAATAATTCTGTTTATCAAATTTGGTATGTCTCTTGGCCATGATTCTGAGGTGCTGGTAGCTATGTTTGGCTAGACTAGTATTATCCCTCTTCCAGATTTTCCAAGCCTCGTCTCTAGATTTTAGCAGAGCTGTACTATCCCTACTTATCCATAATGCATAGTTTGCCTTGGTTCTGATTTTCCTGATGGGTGCAACTGTATTAAGGACATTGGTGAGAGTGCTGTTAAAGTACTCAATGGTTTGGTCTAAGTCTAGGGTTAGTAATGGCTTCCAACTACTGTGTTTTAGAATATGGTTAAGCCCTGTATATTTAGCTTGCAATCATCTCTTACTTGTCTAAAAGTGATGGGCTTGGGTATGTTGGTACGTTTACGTAGAAGGAAAGTGGAAGATCGTCACTATAGCCATCTGGTAGGCAACCTGTCTGGTAGTTTTGTTTGGGACAGTTGACTAGTGTCCGATCTAGAATAGATTGTTTATGGGCTCCTTTATCGACTCTAGTGGGTTCTTGAATAAGTTGGGAAAAACCAAAGAGATTAATGTTAATATGGTTTGTGGGGTTGTCAGAGCTACAGGCTAACCAGTCAGTATTTAGGTCTCCAAGTAAGATGGTTTATTGTGAAAGATCATCTGTAGTCCATTGTAAGATTTCTTCAATAATGGGAGAGTTATTACCTGGGGGGATGTAACAGCAGAGAATATTGATATATTTGGTGTCATTGATGTTTAGGGTTGAACCTGTTAGAAAAATATGTGTTAATGTATATGTTTAGTGCTTATTAGAAGCTAAAAGGGTTAACACATTTCATTCTATTTTATGTACAGCTTAATTCTGTATGAAATTTTAAGATGCTTTTTCAAACTGCAGTATGCTTTCTGAAATTGCAAGATGCTCTCTGACCTAGTATTTGCTAGTGCAGCAAAATTCATGTTTATGCCTTTTGGAAATTTACTGAGAAGCAGGTGATTATCTGCTAGGTCAGGAAAATGAATGAATAGTGAATGAATAGAACAATACTGTTTTCTATAATGTGATTGAATATGAACAATCAGCTCTGTTCGTGTTATGAGAACATGCACAGCTGCGGAAAAGAAGAGATACATCAAACAAAGACTGCTTGAAGAAATGAACTGTAATCTGTACTTACTTTGTGCTCAAATTAGCCATAGTACCTTGAATGGTAACATTGCATAGTGAGAAGTCATATCTGACCGGTGGTCATCAAGTCCACGTTGTTTTTCATAGGAAGTTTTTTTTGTAAACTTGATATGCCAGCAGAAAATCATGGACAAACAGCTGCTGTGAAATAATATTGAAAGAACTTGTGATTTATTACGTCAGCTTAGTAGGCAATGCCTTGTGAGAAATGTATAAGAATAGCTTCACTTCCTGATTCTAGTTAGACAAACTCTGTATTAGCACGTTTTTGTCTCCTTGCTGCAAGATTAAAGTGCCTTAACCTGAACCTGCTGTGTGTTGATCATTTTGAAGTTGTTTTTCCTTTGACAGATTGGTCCTTTGGACCGGAAACTCTCACTTTGCCTCAGGTCAGATGGGCCAGGTGGCATGAAACCATACGGGGAAGAAACCACATTGGTTCTTCTGCTTTGAAAGACCTCTGACTGAATTGTCGTTCAAAAGAGGCCAGCCACTTTTCTGATCTGCGACTGGAGGATGAATTAGCAAATGAACCAGAGACGGTCAATCACTGAGACTCAGGTAAGGTGAGATTTACCTTTTTTTCTGTTTTAGATCAGGGACTTGATTTGAATCATCTGTCAGGAGATTTGTTTTGTACAAGTCAGGGACAGAAGGATTGCAGTCTTGTCATAGATCAGGGAAACAGAATAGGTAAGACAGTTATTCTAGATAAACTGTGAAACAGAAAATCGTGGTATCACGTGAAAATAAGAAGGGTTACGTAACATTTTTTAACAGTCAGAACAATATGGGTAATAAGTGCACAAAAGGTTCCCAAAACCCACCGCTAACCGAAGATGCAAAATATATGCAATTACAGCGTGCCGACAATGTTAGATACTATACAAAATGGGTTAATAAATATGAATTCAATGGCAAATTAGAAAAATCCTTGCTTATTCAACTTGTCAAACAGCTTAAAACTGACGCAAAAGGTCAGGTAGAAAAGCAACGTCAATTGGGTATTCCTCAGGCACACAGGTGGATTGAGGAAGCAAACCATAGGGAACAAAAAAGTAATAATTCAAAAGCTATGTTTCTAGATAAAGAAGACAATAATTTGGTAATAGTATCAGCCCCTCCGCCCCCTCCGCTTCCCACACCAGAATATGAAGCGAGTGGACAAGCTGGTCCACCTCCGCTATACCTGGCTGTTACCGCAAAGCCAAGACCGTATGTTAGAGATCCCATCGAGACTAGGTCTCGAACGTGTAACTTAAGAGGGGATACTGTGTTATATGAAATAAACAAAAATTCACGATCTATGAGGGAAGAAGAGATATGTCCACTCATAGAAGTACCAAATCCTCAGGCAGGACAGGCAGGACAGGACTCAACTCTCCTAGTATAGAGACCGTGGACACTGGAAGATATCCAGAAAGCCACAGAGGGAATTCCCCATCCAAAGGTTAATTTTAGAAAATTCTTAGAAGACTTACAGGGCATGAGGTTAAGTTATCATTTAAATGGAGAAGAAGTAGAAAAAGTAGTCAGACAAATCGTAGGTCCAGATTGGCACATGATCAGTGGCAACTGGAATCCCCGTGACGCAGAACACAAGCCACTCCCAAATAGCAACGCAGAACTGGATAACAGAGTGAAAGGTCTAACAGACCGAATCTATGAGAAATGGAAGACTAGGGCAGACTGGACTTGCATTAATCAATGCATTCAACAGGAAGGTGAAACTGTTGACAGATATTATGCTAGATTATTAGAGTGTTTCAACAACCATTGTGGAATGCAGGTACCTGAAGACCAAACACACGATTCCCTGTATGAGCAGCAATTAAAGAATGCATTTTTAAAAGGCAATATTTTGCCTATAAGCAGCTTTATTACAAAGCACATGGTAGACCATCGTACAAGTAGATTACAGTCACTACTTGAATATGCTAGGCATGCCAAAAGGCATTTTAACAGTAAAAAGAAAAAGAAAGCCCAAGTATTTGCTATAGAAGACGGAGCAGAAGTTTATGTAGTACAGTCCAGAAAAAAGTGCAAGAAAAATGCAAAAGGAAACAAACAATCTGATAAACAATCAGAAGAGTTTGAAGAGAGAAAGAAAAGGGGTGAATGTTTTAAGTGCGGAAAGAAGGGACATTTAGCAAGGGATTGCAAGCAAAACAAGAAGGTAGCCATGGAAGATAAGGAGGGTGAGGACTGATTATATGATAGTCAAGAATCACTAGAAGGGAATAACCGAGAAAAGACAAATGCAAATGTGATAGAAGGAGTAGAGGATGTGATAGAAGAAATAGAGGAAGTAGAAGAAATCACCGATGGAGAAGAAAGTGAAATTTTGGACTTAGCATTATTAAGCCTAGAGCTCTATTTAGCAGACAGGAAACCGGAAGTTACACTTCTGGTAGAGGGGATGGAAGTTAAATTCCTGTGTGACTCAGGGGCTTCACGAACCCTGATACATCCTTCCAAACTACCAGACAATTCGGAATCACTTGATTACATATTAGTAAAAGCAGCTAATGGACAGCTGTATCGGGAGCCACTCTCCCATAACATAGCAATAATTGACCCTGTTTCAGGGATGACCCAGAAAAGCAAAATTATTGTTTCTGCAAAATGTACAGTAAACCTTTTGGGCAGAGATCTTATGCAGATATTTGGCATAGCAGTAGTACCGACTATGCAGGGTATGGAAGCACAGTGACAAATGGATACTTTTGTGGTGTGACTGGATGGTGAAACATTTTATTGGTACAGCCAGGACTTAGTCACAACTGGTCCAGGGGCAGTAACCGAAGAACTGATGAATGTAGCCATCAGTAAGTCCCCCTCCCTTGACACTGATAAACAGCATTTGTTGCACTGTACTCTGTATTATTGTAGCACACCAGGACCTGATAAGGAATATGAGCAAGAACTGTTTAAAAACCATGCAAACAGATTAGTATTATGTAATCTGTACTGGGACACAGAAGGGAACAGTGTAGTTAGCTGTTCATTGTCCCAGGAATTCTTTGCACTCTATAAATCTAATCGATTACCACATGTTAGTTTAACTAAGGACAAGAATGTGAAATGGGCAGATCTTGGAGAAAAAGTCACAAAGTGGGAAAAACAAACAGAGTTAGAATTGTCAGAACAGGGAGTACAAAAGCAGAAGCTAAATTGGATAACGCAGACACACCCAGCTGTACACCTGCAGTCTAGCGAGGACAGCTGATTAGCACTCTTACTAGAAGAGGAAGAAAAAGCTTTACAGAACATACCAGAAACTCTCTGGTCAACAGGGAAATCAGATGTAGGACTAATTCGTACAGCAGGACCAGTTACTATTATGCCAATATCAGCATTTAGACCTCAAAAGAGACAGTATCCCTTAATAAAGGATGCAGAAGCAGGAATTAAACCTATAATAGCAGCTTTACTTAAGGAAGGAGTACTGGTAGAATCTCCCGATTCACCATGTAACACTCCCTTATTTCCTGTTAGGAAAGCAAACGGAGAATGGCGTATGGTCCAAGACTTACAAGCTGTAAATGACGCAGTAATACCTAGAGCACCTATGGTGCCAGATCCACACACCTTATTGAATGATTTGAAGCCTCAACAGAAGTATTTTTCTGTGGTAGATATTAGCAATGCATTCTTTTTGATACCGATACACCCTGACAGCCAACATTGGTTTGCATTCACATTTCAGGGGAAAAGGTATACGTATACGCGACTACCACAGGGGTATTGTGAAAGCCCAACAATATTTTCACAAGAGATGGCAAGCAACTTGGTGGGATTTAGCCCACCAAGAGGCAGCCAAATTTTACTTTATGTAGACGACATCCTGCTGGCAGCCCCCACCCAGCAAGAATGCAGAGAAGATACCATAGCATTACTACAATTTTTCGCCACTCAAGGACATAAAGTAAACAAAAACAAATTGCAGCTTTGGAGAAAGCAGGTTAAATACCTGGGATATGTAATATCCAAAGAAGGTAGGACATTAAATGAAGATGGGAAAATAGCAATTTTACAAGCACCCAAACTGACTACCAAGAAGGAAATGATGTCCTTCCTGGGCACAACTAATTTCTGTCGGAGTTGGATTCCAAACTATGCCTTGGAGTCTGCTCCACTGACCAACTTGATATACAAGAAGCCTATGGCAGCACAAGATTTATTACAATGGACACCAGAAGCAGAATCAGCTTTCTGCAAACTGAAACAACTGATAGCATCCTCATTAGTTTTAGGATTACCAAACTATCATAAACGTTTTTTCCAAACTGTAGATTGTAAGCAAGGTTACATGACATCAGTGTTAACACAACAACATTGGGATAAGCAATGCCCCATAGCTTATTACTCATCACAGCTGGACCCAGTGGCGCGATCCCTGCCCCACTGTGTACAAGCAGTAGTTGCAGCTGCAATGGCAGTACAGGCTTCGACCTCAGTAGTGTTGTTCCACCCTCTCACATTGAGAGTGCCTCATGCAGTCACAATTATTTTACTGCAAGAAAAAGTAGCATATCTTTCTCCTGCTGGACATCTTTCCTGTATGACTATACTCTTGAGCCAACCTCATATGACGATTGAACGATGTACAACTTTGAACCCGTCTACCTTGCTCCCGATCCCTGCGGATGGCACACCACACAGCTGCCTGCAAGAGATTGAGCAAAAAACACTGCCTAGAAAAGATCTAACAGATGGATGATGCTGAGGTGACATATTATGTGGACGACTCATGCAGAAGGGGTCCTACAGGACAGAACCTAGTGGGGTATGCAGTAGTTTCTGATACTGAGATTTTAGAAGCAAAGTCTTTACCACACAACTTATCTGCACAAGCAGCAGAATTGATTGCCTTGACAAGGGCTTGTACCTTAGCAAAGGGTAAATGTGTGAACATTTTTACTGACAGCCAGTACGCTTTTTCTACTGTACATGTTTTTGCACAACAGTGGAAAAATAGAGGAATGATAACATCTACTCGTAAACCGATTAATCATGCACAATTTATTTTGGATTTGTTAGAATCTATTCAGTTACCTCAGAAAGTAGCTATTTGTAAATGTGTAGCTCATACCAAGCAACAGGATAGGATTTCAAAAGGTAATGCAAGAGCTGATACAGCTGCAAAGCAGGCAGCTTCAGCTTCAGAAGTATTTCTTTTGAGTGAGGAACTACAACCCTCTGAGATTTTAGATTTAAAAATGTTGAAAACAATGCAGACACTTACTATGAAAATAGAAAAACAGAAATGGATAAAAAGAGGAGCAATTCTTGAGAAAGGGCTGTACATCTCCAAAGAAAGAAAACCAATTTTGCCGTCTAATTTGTTTAGATATGCAACTTTGTTGTGCCATGGGCAGTGCCATGTCTCAACAGGGGGGATAGTACAGTTAGTGAACCGAGTGTTCACTGCATATGGATTTACAAACTACACAAAAATTTTATGTGCAGCATGCCATGTTTGTAACAGGCATCATGCACAAGGGGCATTGAAGCCTAAGCAAGGGAGTTTCCCAACACCACCGTACCAGTTCCATACTATCTGTATGGATTTCATAGAACTAAACAAATGTGAAAATAAGAAATATTGTCTTGTCATTATAGATATGTTTTCCAAATGGGTGGAAGCTTTTCTGACTAAAAATCCAGATGCAGCTACTGTTGCAAAGGTCTTTGTTAAAGAAATTATTCCTAGATTTGGCATACCGGAAAAGATCTACAGTGACAATGGCACACACTTTGTAAATCAAACCATACAACAGTTGAGCCGATATTTCAGAATTTCTTTAAAGAACCATTGTGCATACCACCCCCAATCCGCAGGATTAGTAGAGAGGCATAAATGGGTTTTGAAAAACAAACTTAGGAAATTGATTAGTGAGACACAGAAGAACTGGGTGCACTGCCTGCCTCTGGCACTGTTGAGCATGAGAACTGTTCCAAATGCAAAAGGGTTAACTCCTTTTGAAATACTGTTTGGGAGGGCATATTATATTATTATATACCTCAGTGGACCCTACCCAATTCGGCTTTGTTAGGGGCAGATCTTGCCTCTTAAACCTAGTTGATTTCTTTGAAACAGTTACCAAAGCCATAGATGAGGGCAAGGTAGTCCACACAGCCTACCTGGACCTCGCAAAAGCCTTTGACACAATACCCCACTCGGGCATCATAAATAAGCTTACCAGCTTAAATATCAACCCCTATATCACAAGATGGGTTGCAAACTGGCTCAGAGATAGAACCCACATGGTCAGATTCACAGGTGCCATGTCTGAATCCAAACCAGTTACAAGTGGCATCCCACAGGGCTCAGTTCTGGGACCTCTCTTGTTCGGTATTTACTTCTCTGAGGTTCAGGGTAACACGGGGGGATTATGGCTGACAAAGTTTGCAGATGACTGCAAACTGAGGGCCATAATCGAATTTCCAGCTGACACAAGCACCCTCCAAAAGGGTCTCACAGAGACGGATGCTTGGTGCCAGAGCCACGGCCTCAAGCTAAATGCTAAAAAGTGCATAGTCATCCCCTTTGGGAAAAACAAGGTGCCCACAAATTACCACATAGGTGGTAATCCATTAAGTATGGAAGAAGTAATTAGAGATTTGGGGACCAATGTAGATAGTAATCTCTCCTTTGATAATCACGTTGACAAAGTGGTTAGAAAGACCTTCTATATAGCCCACCTTATCACAAAAGGGTTCACATCTAGATCAAGAGAGGTCATTGTGCCCCTCTACTTGTCACTCATCAGGCCCATAATTGAATACAATGCCCCTTTTGGGATGTACCTTACCCGACACCTGCAGCAACTGGAGAGACCCCAAAAGTATCTCACCAAGAGGATCATGGGCTACAAACAGATGTCCTATGCAGCTCGACTAAAGAAACTCCAGCTCTACTCAGTTGCTTACCGCCTACTCAGAGGCGATCTATGCCTGATGTACAAAGCCATGTCAAACCCAGAATTAATGGACATGCTCCACCTCAAAAAATCCAAGTCCCTTAGAGCTACACGCTCCAGGGACCTAAACCTCAGCACACAAATAAATAGGACATGCTGGAGGGACAGATTCATTTCCCAGAGGCTCCCCTCACTCTGGAATAGAATCCCAATTCATGTTAGACATAGCCCCTTGCTGACCCTCTTCAAGTGAAATTTGGACGCGTGGATGGGAAATCGCAAATTCACCCCTGGGATCTCTCCTGTGTCCCTGCTAGACAGAGGCACAGTAAACTAATCTTAAAAGGGTACCTTCTGTCTAATAGGGAGGCGGAAGCCAAATACACTCTGGCTAGGCTTATAAATGCCCTAGGGCAGATAACCTAGTATCTACCTATGAACCTATGAACCTCTCATGCCTGCAGACCAGGAGGCTGACAGTTCACTTGCAGAATACATGAGACGACTTTTAAGTAATAAATAACTTTTGCAGTTAAATTCTGTTTCAGATAAAGAACAAACCAGACCATCAGAAGCAGCAGTAGTCCCAGGCACGTGGGTCTGGGTGAAGGCTATCAAGAAAAAGAATTGGACCACACCGAAGTGGGAAGGGCCATACCAATTGCTATTGTCAACACCCACTGCAGTCAAGATCGCAGAGCGAGCGTCCTGGATTCATCTGACACACTGTGAATTGGTTAAAAACTTTGAACTGGACAAAAAACTTGTTACTGTTACACAAGAACAAAATGACCAGATACGGAGCAAATAGAAATGCTGAACAACCTCAGAAGTATTGCATGATCATTCTGTTGGCCATACTGATAACATTAATCTTTTTGTTGTGGCCTTTCCTTTTTCCAGCCACACGAGCTGAACTGAATAAATGTGAATCACTCATAGACTGGCATCCGAACTTTAACACTTACCAAGCAATTAACTTTCTTCAAATCCTTGACTGCCATGCTCCTATACACACCACTAGAATAAAAACCAAATCAGCCCCTTGGCTCACAAAACAAACCAGTCAGAAGATACTCCTTAGAAATAAAATCTGGGCAAAATGGAGAGCTACCAAATGCCCAACAAATCACATTCACTATAAACAGCTAAGGAACGCCACTAAGAAGGATATTCTTAGAGATAAAAAAGATTTCTACCTTCAACTACAACAAACCTACCAACAAACTCCTCAAAAGTTCTGGTCATGAATAAACAAACTCCTTCATCCAGGCAACACCACTACTCCAGACCCAACTGACTTCAACCATAATAATTCCACCCTGATCCCCGATGCCTTTAATAACTACTTTACCAAAGCCATTCTAACACTAGCTAATTCTTTACCACCTCCCACCACTTTCCAAACTAACACCTGAAATAGTCCCCTACCTACCTTTCAGATTCAACCAGTATCTACAGCCCTCATCTGTAAACTACTTCGAAAACTTAAACCTTGCACCCCTTCCGCTGACCGTCTCCCATCCGAATTCCTACAAATAGCCGCAAAAGCCATAGCATACCCAATGTCCATCATTATCAACAGGACTATTACAGAAGGCAAAATCCCTGCACTATGGAAGATATCCCATATTATCCCACTACACAAAGGTGGTCCTTCTACTGAGCTTTCTAACTATCGCCCTATTGCCTTACTTTCCCCTCTAGCTAAGATAATGGAAAAATGTGTTTGCAAACAATTACTTACTCACCTACTACAAAATAACCTACTTGCAAACTGCCAACATGGCTTTAGGCCATTTCACAGCACATCGACTGCCATCTTATCCTTTACAGATTCCATAAATAAAAATCGTAACAATAACTCTTTCTCCTCAGCCCTATTTATTGACCTGTCTAAAGCCTTTGATATGGTTAACCACAAATCACTACTTGACAAACTAATTGCCCATTCTCTCAACCCTCAAGCTATACAATGGTTTAGGTCATATCTGGAAAATAGACAGCAAGCTATTCTTTGGCAAAAAAATTTATCTTCACTACTACCAGTCAGTATCGGAGTACCCCAGGGCTCTATCCTAGGTCCCCTTCTCTTTTCTTTATTTATTAACAATCTACACGACTCCATACTACAAGCCACATGTATTCAATATGCTGATGACTCCACCTTAATCTGTACCGCCAAGAACATAGCCACTCTACACTCTCTTACCCAAACTGTTTTTCAAAATGTTGAAAACTGGTTTACACAACACTGCCTCCTCCGAAATCCTAAAAAAACTAAATTACTGCTTTTCACCCCTACTCACAAATCACCTACTCCATTCCTCTCTTTAACTTCCAACAATGGTACTATCATTACCCCAGATACTACAACCCGCCTTCTAGGTGTAACTATTGATAATCATCTCAGCTTTGACGAACACATCAACTCCACTATAAAGTCTGTTAATAAAAAACTTGGTACCCTCTATAGAATCAAAGCTTTCCTTACCCCTTCTGCTAAGAAAACTATTGCCCAAACACACCTCATTTCTACCCTTTTCTATGCCTCTATCATTTATACTAACCTATCCAAAACTAATCTCTTGAAACTCTCCACCTGTTATAATAGCATTGCTAGATTCATCACAAGCTCCCCCTTTAAAACTCACCACTGCCTTAACCTCAAACAACTAGGATGGCTAGAATTGAAAAACCATATACTCTGTCAACAATTACTTATTACTCAAAAGATCCTACACTACCCTAACAACACACCTATCCTCACTAATCTAATTACACCCTATACAAATCTATCCACACTCCGCTCTGCTAATAAGCTTCTAGTTTCCTCTAATAAAGCTAATAACAAAGCTGGGGATTCTCTCTTCTCAAACACTGCAGGAAAAATCTGGAACCAGCTTCCAGCGGAAATATCTATCCTTGCATCTACTTCTCTTTTTAAAAAACACCTAAAAGAACATCTAAAAACTCATTGTCTTTGTCCATGCACTAACCCTGACTGACATTGGTCTCTCAACTTTTATTTTTTAATTACCCCTTTTCCCTACGCCTTTTACTTAACTATCCAATTCATATTACTTCTCCTTCTTTTGAATGATGTATACACCACTTGTCCTCTCCTCCCTACCTGAGACCTGCACATACCTTCTATTGTGTGATGAATTATCAGTTAGTAGAGCCTCTATTAAACTTGCTATAATTTGAAATGTATTTTTATTTATTCTCTATGATAGCTATGTATGTTTATAAACTGGTAACTGTTGTAGTTCAATAATGTATCATGAATTTCTCTTTTTAATGACTAATACAAAATTATTCTGGAATCCTTCTTATGCCTATACATTGTTAACTTTTGCACGGTTCATGCTTGGAGCTTTTCTCCCCGGGCCTCTACTGAAAATGGACATATATCCAGCTAGACTAGCCCGGTTAACAAATGTAAAATAAACAAATAAATAAATAAATAAAATATGGGTATGCTGAAACCTTTAATGCTTCAAATTGCTGGATCTGCACAGCTATACCAACAGCATACGGGGGGATTATTAATGACTGCTGTCCCCCTAGGGGTCAATGAGACCTGGGAAAATTTGCTTTTTGATACTACAACTGTAAAATCATAAGACAAAACAGCATTGTACCTGCCTGTTACACAGAAGGGAATTGTATGTTTTTACAAAAATGATACTGTTCAGGTAGGTTGGATTTATTGTAATGTGACTGTTCCTTACAAATGTTATACCAAAGCCAATAATGCAGGTTATATCTGTGATGCAAACTATGACTCATATCTTGAGTCGATACATAAAACTATTGATGAGATACAATGTAATTCTGTTCTTTTAAAACAACTATCTATTATTGATAAGAAAATGTTTCATGCAGGGCAAGTGTACATTAATACTAAAGTAGAGAATTGTTATTTTGTTTGTGGGAAAAAGGCATACAAATGGTTACCTGAGAACTGGTCCGGCAGTTGTTTTTTGGGTTACCTGGTTCCAGCTATACGACACACTGCAGTCTTGCCTCAGGAAAAAATTAAAAATGTCAGAAAGGTCACCAAGAAAACCGGAAATCCAATCAAAAGGCCTGAAAGTCCAGTGGGACGAATCGAAGCAGGCTGGAGAAACCATAATTCCATGAAAAACAAAGATAAACTGACACACATGAACTTGAGTGACGCTATTATATCATGGGCAGGTACAGCCCCTGCATATGGCACAGTGAAATCGATTTGGGAGCTGAGAAAACTGTCCAAACATCTCGAAGTAATGAGTAATGCAACTTTTTCTGCTCTCGAATTAATGACTGATGAACTGAACGCTATGAGAACTGTGGTGCTTCAAAACCGCATGGCTCTTGACTTCACCCTAGCGGTGACAGGTGGTACGTGTGCTTTAATAAAAAAGGAGTGCTGTTCATATATTCCTGACAACGAGCATGAGATAAACGACCATCTTGAGGTGATTCAGCAAGTGTCGACCATGACCAAACCAGGCCCAAACCCACTGACGGAATTTTTCCAGAATTTGTTTGGGGGGTGGCGTAGCATCCTAATGAACATCCTGATTGCCATTTGTGTGGGATTACTCCTATTAGGAGTGTGTGTTTGTTGTGGTATTCCCTGCATGAAAAGATTAATCAAAGCTTTTATAGACATGTCAATTTCTGAGATTTTATATCAAAGTACTGAAATTGAAGAACTGTTAAAAAGTGAAACACTTTCATGAGTTTAAACTAAATGACTCTCTTAACTGCAAATTCTGAACATAAAGAGGTTAGGAGAAGAAACAACTGTTTATGCTTTTGAAAATAGAATAAAAAGTATTAACAGGGGGGAACTGTTAGAAAAATATGTATTAATGTATATGTTTAGTGCTTATTAGAAGCTAAAAGGGTTAACACATTTCATTCTATTTTATGTATAGCTTAATTGTGTATGAAATTATAAGATGCTTTTTCAAATTGCAGTACGCTTTCTGAAATTGCAAGATGCTCTCTAACCTAGTATTTGCTAGCGCAGCAAAATTCATGTTTATGCCTTTTGGAAATTTACTGAGAAGCAGGTGATTATCTGATAGGTCAGGAACATGAATGAATAGTGAATGAATAGAACAATACTGTTTTCTATAATGTGATTGAATATGAACAATCAGCTCTGTTCGTGTTATGAGAACATGCTCAGCTGCGGAAAAGTAGAGATACATCAAACAAAGACTGCTTGAAGAAATGAACTGTAATCTGTACTTGCTTTGTGCTCAAATTAGCCATAGTACCTTGAATGGTAACAATGCATAGTGAGAAGTCATATCTGACCGGTGGTCATCAAGGCCACATTGTTTTTCTTAGGAAGTTTTTTTTGTAAACTTGATATGCCAGCAGAAAATCATGGACAAACAGCTGCTGTGAAATAATATTGAAATAACTTGTGATTTATTATGTCAGCTTATTAGGCAATGCCTTGTAAGAAATGTATAAGAATAGCTTCACTTCCTGATTCTAGTTAGACAAACTCTGTATTAGCACGTTTTTGTCTCCTTGCTGCAAGATTAAAGTGCCTTAACCTGAACCTGTCGTGTGTTGATAATTTCAAAGTTGTTTTTCCTTTGACAAACCTAAGGTTTCGGCATTCTGAAATTTAGGTATGGGGATTTCTAGAGGTTTAATTTTGAGTATGTTTTTGAAGAGACTAGCAATCCCACCTCCCTTCCTGCCCACTCTATACAGTCTTAATATATTATATCCTGGTGGGAGGATTTCTTCATTTTGGGTACTAGGTTTTAGCCACATCTCAATAATGGTAAGTATGTCTGGGGAGTAGTGGGTTATAAATGCGTGTAGGTCAGGAAATTTGTTGGAAATACTCCTGCTGTTGATATTGAGGATAAGAAGGTTAGAGATTTGCCTGGCTGAGAGTAGAGTATTGTGTGGCCCTGGGTTTAGGTGTATGTCTCCTGATACAAGAATTCTCTTTGTGATAAACAAGATATGTTTAATTGTGTTCAGTATTTCTATATTGGATCTAAGTGATATTTTCTAGTATAAGATGTTGTTATGGAGCCTTATATATGTGTGTAGTAAGTTGTCTTTAAATAGTGTAGAAGAGAAGTGTGTGTGTGCATATATTTTTGTGTAAGTATGTGTTGTAAGGAATGTTGTGTTTTCTAGAGATGTGTTAGTATGTATTTCTGTGATGTTGGTTAGGTAAATGAGAGTTAGAAAATAGAATCCTAGGATGAATGGCATTTTGTGAGGGATTGGTAGTTGTATGCTAGTGGTATTGGGGTTTAAATGTGGAGGTAAGTGTGGATACATTGACAGCAGGTGGTATGTATATATTTAACACACTTCTACATGCCAAAAGAGTTTTAATAGGTAAGTAAAGCTTTCGGGTTAACCACCCTTCATCAGTACATCTGTACAATGTACTGATGAAGGGTGGTTAACCCGAAAGCTTTACTTACCTATCAAAACTCTTTTGGCATGTAGAAGTATGTTGGAGTATTTTGAAAAGGTTTACCAGGAGTTTTTGACTATTGGTGTTATGTATATATTTAAGGCAGAGAGTTGGCTATGGGGTGTGGGACAGAGTAAGGGATATGTGATGCTTGATTGGAGGAGGGTGTGATCAGATGATGAGGGGTTGGAATAAAAGCAGGAGTAGTGTCGATGGGTGGGAATTGGGGACAGGGTAGGGGAACTGAGTGAGCCGAGCGGAGTGAGTCAAATGGAGTGAGTCTACACCAGACCTCAAGACTGCAGAACCAATCTAAAATGACTGGTCAGGACAGGAGAGGAAAAGCAAGATGATTTACAGTGAGAAAGTTGTCAATTTTCCAGCAGTTTGCTTTTTTTATCCTTAATTTCAATTTACTTGGACAAACTGCAGAATTTCAGGGGTAGCATAGGAAGATATTGCCAGTGCTGCAGAGTCCTGAGTGGTCGGTACACTACTCATTTAAATCACCACAGAATAACAGCATGACAGAGCATATAAACATTGTTAACCTTATTTCTTGACTGTTTTTATGTTTTTTTTTTTACTCAAACGTGTTATTATTTTTTCGGGAATAACAATAATTCTGATTACATTTATCTGAACGAATAAATAAAATAATATGTTTTTATGTTTTTTAAAGGCAGAGTTAGATTGCTGGAGCTTTCAGAGTATGTCACGAGTAGCAATCCCTAACATTGTGAAACTTTCATAGGGGGTGGGCTAGGTTAAGTGAAAAGGTTTTAAAGCTCCTAGGAAGGAGAAGGAGAAATATAGATGCAAGTTAGGAGACTGTAATAGGTACTGTAAAATAGTTACATTTGGAACACAGGTTTAGCTGCTTAAATTAACAAAAATAATCTTCCGATATACCCTTGAGTTACACCACGTCATAACAGATGAAAACTAGTAAACCAACAGCTCAAATATTAGTTACATTGGAAACACAAATTATTACATAAAAATAAAAAGCCTTAGATGGGCGGAGGCTAGATGGTCAACTGAGAGCAGTCAATTTTGAGAGCTCTATCAACTAGTATAATAATATCGGAAAACTTTATTATTTTCAAGTTTAAAATGTCAGAAATCTATAGATAAACTACTAAACTACATAAATATCAATTTTGATGGAGCTATACAAAAATTTTCCTGTCAATAACTTGGAGATATATCGAGTCACTGAATATGAACAACTCAAGAAATTCTCATCAAAATGCTGCTTTGAAAAAAGAATTGCAATTGATGATATCTACCTTACAGGAACTGTCTTTGAAGATGGATGGCTTTAAAAATGACTTAGAAAACCTCAAAATAAATTCTCAAAAACAGACTGATACTCTTAAGGAACTATTACAGCAACACCATACAAAAATAAAAAATATAGAGACTTCTCTAAATGACATTGAAGGGAGACTCAAAGAGAAAGAGTTCCAAAAAGAATTTCTGCTTAAACATAATACATGGCTGCTTAACAAAATAGATGACTTAGAAGACAAGGAAAGGAGAAACAACATAAGGATCATTGTTCTGCCTGAAAACACTGAAGAAGAAGACATTATTTAATTCTTAACAACCTGGATTCCTGAAATTTTAGACTTGCAAGAGGGACTTCCATTTGTAACTGAAATGGCACATAGAGCACTGAGGAAACTTGCTTCTAACTCAACAAATACTCCACCTAGATCCATAGTTATAAAATTTATTTCATTTCTGGACAAGGAACTAATATTAAAATCTGCTTGGAGAAAATCACCCTTAAAATACAATCAAAGCCTGATAAGGTTTGACAATGATTATTCTTCCAGAATACTAGAACAAAGGAAACAATTCTGGCCAATAATAAAACAGTTGAACCAAAGCAACATTAAAGCACAACTGGCCTTTCCAGCCAAGATAAAAATACTTTTTGCCAATGGGATGAGAACCTTTAATGACTTAAAAGAAGCTAATATATTAATCAAAAACAATAACATAGTGTCTATTCTAGAAGAAAAGGAATGGGTGGCCCTACTCTTAAAAGAATAAAAAAATAAGTCCTTGGACTTAGGTTTATCCATCAGATTAGGAATGATTTTCATTCCATGGCTAGTGCAGATCTTAGTTTTGTTAACATTTATTAATTTAAAGTTGTTATTTCACAAAAACATTTTAGAATGCCTGAACAAAACATTACTTTATTGGTAAACACTCAAAGTATAAAACTGATAATTTCCTTTAAAAGCTCAAACATATACTTTATAGTAATCAGAGGAAATCTTTAATAGTTACTATAAAAAAAAATGTTTGTTTGTCTTTCGGCTTTTCTCGGTTAGGGGTCGCCACAGCAGAACTCCGGTCTGCTAATGATTGACAGTAGATTTTCACTAACGCCAACGTGCCAGCTCGACATCTAACTACATAGTCTAAATAACCTAAGATGGATTTAACTTTACTATCTTTAAATACCAATTGCTTAAACTATCGTAGCAAGAGATCAAATCTACTGAAATATTTAAAACTGAACAAAGCACAAATTTTCTTCCTTCAAGAAACTAATTTCAAAACAAATGACAATTACAAATGGAATCCTAAGGAATATATGATATTGGGGCAATCCACTTATAAGACAAAGACAAAAGGGGTAATAATTTTATGGAAAACAAATGTGATTAACCCAGAAATCATTTATAAGTATAAAGATAAAGAAGGCCTTATGGCATTAGTTGTTTTTCTTTTGGCTTTTCTTGGTTAGGGGTCACCACAGCGGAACTCTGGTCCACTAATGATTGGCAGTAGATTTTTATGGTGACGAGGTGCCAGCTCGATGCCCAACCTTCAGCGAAGGCATGCCCATTCACGCATGTCTTTTGAACGCCACTCGACCACTGGGAGGACATGCAGACTCCACACAGAAGGAGCTCCAGCTGAGAATTGAATGAGAGAACCTCTTGCTGTGAGGCGATAATGCTACCGCTGCACCACTGCGACTCAGCCTTATGGCATTAGTAATAGTTAAACAAGAGCACTTTTGTCCACCGATGCCTCCATGGTGGGAATGCTTCCTATGTTTATGTGAGATATTTATGAATTTTATTCAAAAGAGTTCAAAGAAAGAAAGATTCTATAACCTAACCTTACTATGAAAAAAAAAGCCCTTTTTTTTTAAAAAGACAAATAGCATGTTAGTAGTAGTGAAATGGGGATAAAGGGGAGTTTTTTCCAGAATTGTATACGGTATTAAAGGGATTACCCAAAATAAATAAAAAACCTGGCCTATACCTATGGGGACGATGAGTGTGTGGTGAGGCTGGATAACTCCCATGTTTCAGCCTTTTGGAAGTATCTCTACGACCTGTTGTTGATAGTTGATGTTTGGTGACAATTATTTTCTACAAACATGGTGGCTATGGGCAGCACCCCTGTGCTATCACACACAATTTGGTTTGTCTATTGGTGGGAACAATTATTTTGTTCTTGTTTACCTGGCCTTGCTCTGAATGTGTACAGCCTTCTATGGACTGACTAAGAGGAGATTGAGAGATGCATTTTTATGACCATCTCTATAGTATCCCGTAAGCAAGATGATACCCTTTTGATTTCTATCTTTTTTACATGTTTCTATTATATTTATCTCTATATATTTATGCATGTATACCTCTTTTTCTTTAATATTAAATAGTATGCATAATTTCATAACTTCTATAAGTTTTATACTTCTTTTTACTTCTTTTCTTCTTCTGATTTGACAGTTTTATCTTTTTTACTTTTTGGTTTTTGTTATTGGGGGCGTTGTTTGTTGTAAGTCATAGTTGTTTATTAATAGGGTCTATTTTCTTTTTTCGATACTAAGGTATATTTATTTTTCTTTGTTTACATACAGTCATATGTGATGGCAGCACAAACACATATGCCAAAACATTGTGTTTTTTTGAGACATTGCTCTGTTCTGGATTTTATCTTGGTGTTGGTTGGGTTTAATTTGAAAAAAGTTGTTTCTGTTTGCTCAGTTAATAGTAGGTGATAAATTAACATCGCTGACTGACTTAAGTGGACTAAGAAACTTTAGGAGACCAGCCAGGTATGGTTGTTTTCTAAAGGGTGTTTTTTTTTTTTAGTCCATTAGTTGTAGTTGTCTCTTGTGTTTGAATATCTCTTTCTACTACTCTGCTGCATCTGTTGGAACTTTATGCACTTTTTTTAACGAAAATATCTATATCAGCGTTTGTCATATATTTGACTGTTTAAGGTTTAGTTAGATATAATAGCAGAATATGGACCCTAGCCAATCTATACTGGTTCCCAGGCACTGGAAAAAGAGCTGTTAAAAACACTTGGATTTCATTTGCAATAATTATAAAGGCAACTTAATATTAGTAAGAGATTTTAACTGTATATTTGATATTTCTGAAACTACAAATAAAAGACTGCTGTGTACATCTGCTGTATCAAAAGCTTTAAACAAGTGGGTAGAATCATTTCATCTTGTAGATACTTTCAAATTTAAAGAAGATAAACCTTTGTTGTTTTCCTATCAAAATCACAGATTTGGTACCCAAACTAGAATAGATAAAATGTTTGCTGCCCATGACTTGCACTCTAAAATCATTAATTTCTCAATGACTCCCTGCCCCTTTTCAGACCACAATTCATTGATATTAAAACTTCAAAATGGGTACAGACCATTAATCTTTAACTCCAGAATTCCAGCATATATAACTAAAATTAAAGAGTTCAAACCCTGGTTATTATCTGAATTACAGTTCTTCTTAGATATTAATTACACCACAGAGATAAATAAAATAATGATATGGGACTCATTAAAAGCTTACATATATAGTAAAACCCTAACTGGGTATAAAAAAAAATCAGAGAATGGGATTCTGAATTATTAGATCTACAATTCAAACTTTTGTCAGTAAAAGCTGAAAAAAATCAAAATCATTTAGAGATGAAAAAGAAAGTAGAAGTATTAAACAATAAATGCAATGAAAGTCTAACACATAAAACCAGTTTAGCTTTAGAAAAACTAAAAATGCATACCTTGGCCACTTCGTCCAAATATCTACATAATTTATCCACAAGAATCAAAATACAATCAAAAGCTAATAACATTAAAAATATCTTCCATGAAAAGAAAGGGAAAATGTATTAGATATAGATGACATTCTTGATGCCTATAGATATCATTATGTGGAACATTTCCAAAAAGAAAATATACATATTGATCAATTAAATCTAGATGAAAAATGTTCTAATATAAAAAAAATACCAGTAAAATTAAAACTAGATCTGCAATCACCCATATCCTACAAAAATACAGATACAATAAAAGAGGGTAAAAATAATAGAGCTCCAGGTACAGATGACATAATTATGGAAACATATAAACGTTTTCCTTCAAAGATACTATCCGTCTTCCATAAAACTCTATTAGAAATTCAGTCACAAGCTTTAATACTGCCCTGTTGGTCATATTCCTTAATCACACCAATCCTAAAGGAAAACAAATCCCCAAACCTCTGTACCTCATATAGACCTATATTATTATTAAATAATGACTATAAGACATTTATGACAATATTAATGAACAGAATGAAAATACCAGCATCCAAAACAATAAATAATTATCAAACTGAATTTATATATCATAGACACACATGATAATATTAAAAGGATAATTTTTCTTATAGATTATGTTAATAAAGAAAATAAAGAAACATTCATAATTGGCTTAGATATAGAGAAAGCTTTTGATTCCCTAAATTGGGACTATTCGTTCAAAATCCTAATGCTATTTGAATTTCCTACACCCTTTGTTCATCTCCTAAAGAATATATATACAAACAATTTACCGCATGTCAAGTTAGGTCCATTTACCTCTGAATCTATACATATAACAAAAGACACTAAACAAGGATGTCCCATGTCACTGATTCTATTTGCTCTGGATATTGAAATATTGGCAGATTCAATTCGTGACAATATAAAAATCAAAGGAATAGATGTTTATGAACAATACAATTCTAAAGTAATGCTATTTGCTGATGACATATTACTAACATTATCTAATACAAAAAAAAGTTTCGAAGACTTAGATATATTAATTAACAAATTTCACATGACTTCAAGACTCCATTTCAATAAATCAAAATCAAACAAAAAGAAAAGCAGACTAAGGGTGATCATATCATAGGGAAACAAAAATCTACCTTAAAATATCTAGGAATTGAATTATGCAAGGATAATAATGAATTAGTCTCAAAAAACTACAATAATATCATCAATACAATTAAAATCTCTGTGTAAAAATGGAACAAAATAATATTAACATTTGAAGATAGACTACAATTAGTAAAAATGTTTTTACTGTCCAAAATCCTATATATAGTCTTGGCAATGCATCTGTTACCAGAAAGGAATATACTTAAAGAAATAAATTCATGCCTAATAAAATTTTTATGGTTTCCCAAAAATAAACATAATAGCTTTAATACATCATATCAGACCATGGAAACAGGGAGTATTAAAATTTCCTGATATAGAAACATATATAAAAGCATCAATATCTAAAACAATCTCAGACTGAATATGCCCAAATTACTCTGCAAATTGGAAATAATTACTAACATTAATATCAATAAATGAATTTGATTTACAAAAATTCAAATAGATAAAAAACAATTTTCCATGGCACATGTTATGTATTAGCATGCAATATAACATAACTAAACCCACTAAAACTTGTATGATTAATTATTATATTGACTCATTTAGGAAAATTATTAATGCAAATATAGATTTAAAAATCTGGTTTGATCTTTTAACACCATTTATATTCACAAAGAACTTTCCACATAAAATATATAGAGAAATTATTAATTCCTGGGAACAGAAAGGATTTGTTTGTTGGCTCCAATGTATCAAAGAACTAAACGTTTTAGATATGCAAGAAATAAAAACAACATACAAAATTCCACAACAGGACTGGCTAACTTTACAGAGTATTCTGTCATATTCACAAGATTTAAGTAGAATAATTAACAATTCTTCATTTAAAGAAATACCTAAATTTATGAAATACATATATATGAAATCATATATAATGACTTTGACGTGGGAAACAGTATTTCAAAATTTTACAAAATATTGATAAACTATAAAACAACACCCAAAACCTCATATTGAAAATATATAACAAAAGGACACTCAATACAGTTAACTGAAGATATTAAAACAAATATCTTATTATCAATAACATATACATCCTTTATACAATACTGAAAAGGTTTTAATTGGAAATGCTTGTACAGATCATTCTTAACCCTAGACAGAATCAGTAAAATTAGTTCTTCCATAAAATGAATATGTTGGAGATGTGAACAAGTACACAATGCAGATTGGAACCACATTTTCTTTGATTGTGTTAAAATTAAGCCATTTTGAATGGTATTAAGAACTTTCTACAAGCTTTATTTAATGAATCATTTTATTTAACTAAAGCTCTTGTATTATTAAATGTGAATGAATGTCCTCATTTGAATAGGTAAACATGTATCTAGTATGGACTATACTTGCAATTTCAAGGAAGTGTTTAACAAGAAGATGGAATACAAACACAATACCAACTTTGGAAGACTTCTACAGCCTACTGAAGACCACAGCATTATTTGTCAACAACCCTTGGGGAAAAGTCTTATCGTTAATTGACACCATACAATAATTGATCAGACAGTCTAATAATGGATTGGACATACTTATAAAGTTACTGTATACATTAAGATCTGTTATAGTGTCAGGCTAATGTAAATAGTGTACATAGTTATTTAAGATGTTATATATAAATACTATGGAATTTATTCAAATGTATTTGAAAAATAAAAAAAAAAACATTGGGAAGAAAAAAGCCTTAGAGAGGACTTAAACATTTTACAATATTACACTGTTTGCCCACAGTGTTTGACTAGCCAGTGTGTCTCCTGCTTCCTCCCAAATAGCTCAGATAATTAGGCCACACTTCTCTGTGCACATGTGTGAGTGGGTGTAAATCAGTAAGCATTCCTTTAACTAACAGTTTTACAAAAAACTTCCCAAGATTACAGCAACAGTCCAAAACATTTGATTACTTAGGCCATGCTTCTCTAAAAACACAGTGGTTGCTATTTAGTCCATGCTTCTCTGTGCACGTAGAGTTTGAAAATTAGACCATGCCAGTTAACTGGTGTCAGATTAGAACACACATGCAATGGATACAGGAACAGTGAACACTTTTTATTTGAAAACACTGCATAAGAAAGCACCATCACCCTTTAGAATTGTATTGATTATTGTTGCTGTAGGTCTGGCAAGTAGACCATATATAGATGTGTAAGACATCTAATAAACAACTCATCCTGTCCTGAGATTTCCCAATCAGATTCGTCTAGTAGGATCTCTGATCACGTAGAGCTCCTTGTGTAAACATCTTGTGCAGTCTATTAATTTTGCCTTTAATGTTCTTATTTTCCCTATCTCTTCTTCTTTGTCACTTTATTTTGATGGGTTCTCAGACTCCTAGTCATTCAACAGAGCATACCCAGACTTACTGTGGCCTCACTTAGATTTTAATAGATCGTTACTGTTTTAAATCCAGATGTGGTTATTTTTAAGCTATCACGCATTTCACTTGGATTCATACCTTTAAATAACTTGGCTCGCTTAATTTTACTTAAATTGTCCAAGACCTTCCTATGGTGGGTAATCACTGTTGTTTTTAAGCTATCACACATTTCACTTAGATTCATATCTTTAATTAAACACACTTAATTTTACTTAACCAGTCCAAGATGTTCCTTTAGTTGGTAATCACTGTTGACTTCTTTGTCAAACCAAACCTTTTGTTAATGTAAATGGAACTCTATTGTATACACAAAACAGTAAGCTAATATTAGCCAGCTAGTGGTGGTATTAAGCAATGCTAATACTTTTCACTGGGATTGGGAACACAAAACTCTAAGATATGCTTGCCTTGAGTAAAACTAGAAATAACCTTTTTTAAGTCATTATCTACAACAAATAAGTTAAATATCTTCCATTATCTCATATTACCCAGTTTTGAAAAATAACATAGATACAGTGTATAAGTTCCTCTAAATATTCAGGACTAGATTTGGGTATCTTCTAAGTGCTAACAATAGGCCTACATACAGGTCCTAGCTAGCCTAATACCATTTCAAGTTATCTCTGTCATAAAAATAATTAGATACTATGACCTCTGTCTGTTAATTTAACAGAATCAGAACATCCCATCTGTTCCTTTGCTCTTATTTCTACAACTCTGTTTGGTATCCTTCAAAAGGCAGACACCATTAGAAGTCTATCCATTATGTCTCAGTTATAATTGCCACCTTTACACTTTGTGTTTATAATGCATGATTTAACAAACATACTCTATAATTTAAGCTTTAGGTATTTGTTAATAAGAACTAAATTATATCCTATGCGAGCTTTGAAAGCTGCTCAACTGACTGAAACTTAAACTCATCATTGTTTAGGGTTTTCAAGATGTTCAAACTCAGCATATTTTTACACACTTTTTTATACGTATACACCATCCCTTTCTAAGTTATTGTACATGTAGTGCATTGCCTTTAGAAATGTGATACCATCCTTAATTAAGGAAAACTTAGAAATACAGGTGTTGACCAAGTCTATCTTGTAATTTAGGTTTTTAAATAAGCTCATATTTTATTACTAGGCTTAAGATCAATGGAGACCATCAAGACACTAAGCCACATCACCCAATACTGGGGAGACAAACAATGCCTCCATTTAAGATACTTTTTTCACATATCCATAGTGCAAATTTGTGATCACCCATCCAGTCATCCAGACTGGTTTTAAAGGCTGCTAGGAAAGTACTCTGCCTTGTAGGTATCACAGAAATGGGGTCTATGCTGAGTTAGATATCTATCATGATTTTTTTTATTTTTCTAAGTCTTTTGGGTTTCTAATACCATGACAAGAATGGACCCCATTCATAAGTCAAAGTATGATTAAAGTTCATGAAATTAGTGTCATTTCAGTCTTTGATGTTAGCTAGAAGTGTTCTTTGCAGCACTCAGAATATGAGTAGAATTGACTCCTTTTTCAATTCATACAGAGTTACATACATTGGTAACATATCTAAGTATGACTACAAATTCTTTTATAAGTGTGACGTCTCTGGTCAGGGCCAGTAATCAAGGAACCTCAATCCTCATCAACGACACAGGTGAGGGACTTTCACTTGGAACAAAAATAGATACACACAGTATTTCCAAATGCAAATGTCTGCACCAAGCACAGTTTCCCTTAAGAGCACACAGAGAGCACATTCTGTCCCGGGGGCTGGGTTTTCCTCTCCTGGTCCAAAATAAGACTCCACCTTTCTCTCTGCAGAAACCAGTGCTCTGTGTCCCTGTTCTAAGTAGCTGAAATATGCATTCATTTGAGATTTGATTTTCACACACACATAAATCTGGGAAAGGCTGGCACAGATTTACCAGCTATGCCCCCTCTGCCCAGACTATAGGTAGTTACACTGCCACCAGCCAGCTACTCTAAGGCTCTTACAAGGGTACCCAGTTACACTGAGTAAAATCAATACTAATACAAATGGTAGTGTTTGACCAATGCAGTAAGGCTTTCAGGATCGGCCACAGTATCACCAAATAAGTACTCTCAAAGGTTAAAATATTCTAAAAAAAGACCAACCACAATGAAAAGTTTAAATATATTTAATAATAAATAATAAAAGAACATGAAAACACTAAATATTTACTTACAATAAACACCAGAGTCTCAATCACAGGAAATATTAAAAATAACACCAGTGGACAGATTCACACAGATACAGAAAAAATACTTAACTAATCCCACTATATTTTCCTGACTGATCTAAATAATTACTGTCTTCTAGTTCACTTACTAGAGTAAGGCAAGATGAAGTGGGTGAGTGGTCCTTCTTTGTCACTTATGTCTCATCTAGTATTAGAACATCATTTCAGTGCTGGATTACAGAATGACATCCTTACTGGTAGGTGAGCCAGAATCTTGCACATATATGTCACCATACACACACATAGTGTTTTGCTAAGATGTGTTATAGTATCTGGAAGCTACAAAACCATTTCAAAAACTTCCACCCTTCCAGGGTAGCAATTAGTTCACCCCTTAGGACAAGACAGTAGGATTCCTATTCCTGGTTTTCACAGACATTTTGTCTCTGGCTTTAATCAGAATTGTAAGATATAATCTTTATGCCCTAAACCAGGTAATTTAATTTCAGACTTTTTTCAAAGTTAGCTGGACTAAAATTAACTTCTCTTCCAGTATCCTCTGTTGCAATATATTTATTTCAACAGTTACAATACAGTCTGACATACAAGTGTATTTCTTTTCTGTCTGAAAGAATCCACTGTTGGTACATTTTTAACACAAGCAGCTTTACAAATACATTTTCAACATAAGCACCTGTACAAATCAGTTTGATATACAAATGACATATAATTCTTTACATAACTTTAGCTAGCTATGCTGGCATATGTTACACATCCACTGCCCTACGCCTCCTGGCATAGCTGGCACTAACTCACATTGTCACAATAAGACCCGTTGCTCCTACTACTAATGGAACTGTCTGGGTATCCTTCTTCTACATTGTCCTCATTTTTGCCTTCAGATCCTCGTATTTTATGACTTTGTGTCTCTCTGTATGTAAGACAGTGTAGTCACGCTGGGTGTAACAATTTCAATGATTAATGCTACTTTTGTCTTCTTTTCATGGACTACTATATCTAGTTTTCTCACATCTATTTTTTGAACTATTGGTAATGGGTGATCCCTCGTGATATCAACTTCATCATTTTCTATAATGCTTTTTAGCTGATGTTCCCAATTTTTTTTTCAGCTATTTCAGTATTATAATGTCTGCACAATCCTCAGTGCAACAGTCTTGTCACATTATTATGCCTTTCGGTATACAGTCATTCTACTATTAGTATATCACAATCAGCAATAAAAATTGTGACTGTTTTCAGTTCTGTTTTACAGAACTTACATTTGTCTGTTTTTCCCCATGTTCAATAGACTTTGTAAACCAACATGTAGTCCATTATCTTGGGCTGCCAATATTACCCTTTTGCCTTTTGGTTTAAATTTACCTCTCCTTAACCATTCCTGCATTTAATCCTGATTGACATTAGGTTGTTCCAAGAGTTTTCTGTACTTGCAAATATATTTCTGCATTTTCCACATTTCTTGCCTTCTTATCTGCTCCTTCATCTTATATATTCCTTCTTTTGTATTTTGGCTCATTCAGTTGCTGCCTGATCTTTATCTACCTCTGGTTTGATTTCCATTCCCGCTTGACACCAATATGCTTCTGCTAAACTAAGCAGGGAAGTCATCTTAGACTTATTTTCCTTATGTTTTAAAACTTTCACTATGTTTGTGTCTTGAGAGGTCAGTCCTACGACTGCAGATCTATACATGTAATCAATTTCAAGAAGATCCATATCACCTTCAGAATGGTATACACTGATTTTTATAAATTATTTGATAAGCATGAAGCATTTTTCTTATTTTCTTGTCCAACTGATCCAATACCTTTTGGGGTCAGCCAATTACTCCAAACCTGTAAGTTAGGACAGGAAGAGCAAAGTGGTTTATAGTTTGGATTTTGCTAGGGCTTTAGTCTATTAGAGTAGCTGATGAAACATTGAGGGATCCCAAGCTGATTAAGGTAGTTAGCAAGGTATGTGCTAAGGGGTGCATTAATGCAATGATAGGTCTAATAAGGGATGACTAAAGTGGGACTACAACTTCTTTGGACCTTAATGAGATACCATGACGAAGCTGTGGAAATGTTTTATAGCAATATATTGCCACAGGGTAGTACACATTTATTCATTTAATTCTTTTATAATGTCCATCAACTTACAAAGTCCTCTTTTGGTTTATTAGAGGGTTATAAGTTACATCATCACTGGCAGCTACATGTACTATCAAATATGTACACAGAGAAGTATCTATAGCACTTGGTGGGCATCTCTTAATTTAGCTTTAGGAAGACATGTTACAGTCCTTTCGTGGTTGTTATGCTTGCACACACGTGATCCCATACACTTTGTCAGAGAGTCTCCTATAAACAAAATTTTAGTGGAATTTTCCTTTAAAATTTGCATTGAATAAGATTCATCCTGATTTCCTGATTAACGTTTATCATTGATTTACTTACCACATTTATTAAATCTGATGGTATTCTAGCCTATTTAGACTTTGAAGTTTTTTAATTTAACTTTAATCTCTTTTGTTGTCACCATTGTTCATTTGCCATTAAGGGTCTACTATCCCCCTTCATTACTTCTTCTAATTTATTTCTTTATTTTCTTTATTTCCTGTTCATCACCTCTAGGAGTCTCATAAGATAGATCTTTCTTCTGTTTCACACAAAGCCATATGTCTCAACTATCCAAAATTTTGCAGAATACCCAACTTTTGCCTCATGTTTTTGGTCTGTTCATTAGAGAATTTATATTATTTTGGCAAATTGTTGTGCATTGAAGTCACTAAATAAAGGCACACACTTGAAGACTTCATATCCTTCAGACTATGCATTCTAGTGCAAAACCTGTTAGTCTAGCAATATTCTAAGTTTATAAGAGCAATATTTAAAATCTATTACTGATTTTGGGCTTTTGTTTCTTCATTATTTTTGGCTTTGTCCAGAAATCTTTCATTAACAGATTGGTACCTAAGCGTGAGGCCTACTGTCACTCTTTCACTTCTTCATTCTTAAGTTACTGCTGCTTTCATGATTGTTGTGTTCAGATTTGCCATATCATCTGTAGCAATTTCTCATGCTTTAGTGAGGTTGTGGCAGTACTTTGAACTTATTTAATTTGACATTCTTTTCCCTTACAGCATCTTACAATAATGTTTCCCTGCTTTATCCAAGACTTTTATTTCCAGGTCCTTCATTTTTTGCATTCTCTGTCTTACTTGTATTTACCTAGACTCTCTCTTTCAGAAATTAACGTGGAAATCATGTTTTCCTTCATGCATTCTCTTTCTGTTATTGGTATCTTATTTTGTTCAGTCTGACAATGCTCAATATAAGAGCTACAAATTCTTAAAGGCTCAACAGATTATAGCCCCAGAGGGTAGGAAGAAGATATGACAGTAAAACAGCTGAGACAGCAAAAGCAAATGGTGATTTTATGTTACTGGGTTTCATCCCAACATCTGTGTGCTCCATGGCCAATGGCTATTTCTTGGAATATTCCACTTTCTCCAAGGTATGGCAGTCTCACAGATGGTATACATAAATTCAGGAGGTGGTGGGGTCTTGCCACCCTGCCAAAAATTAGTTTAAAGGAGAACAGCAAAGTTTGACATTTCCTCTCCTTCAGCACTTTCTGTGCTTTGTTTGTTTATTATTTGTTTTTGGCGTGTGGGCACTCAGTTTTTTACAAGTGCCAGTGTTTCAAAATTAAGCTATTTATAATGCTTATATTTGCAGTGAATTAGTGCTCTCATAGCAAAATTTAATACATGATATTTCTGAATGCTAATGTTTCAAGCTGTAGTACAGTCAAAGAAGTTCCAAGGTAGGGCTGCTTTCACTCATCTTTTATTTCAAAAATAAAATACCAGAGAGGCTGTGAACTCATGACCTAAGATTTACATCGCTGCTATGTTGCTCTGGACATTTTTGTATTTTTATCATTGTTATTATTTTTATCATGATTAAAAAAAAGCTATCCTTACCAGGACAAGGCAGGGCTAGTGCTTGATTAGCTGAAATACCTTTAACCTGTTCACTGCTGTGAGATAAGGGTTACCTTTCAAGGTTCAGACCTTTAAGAAAGTACTGAGCATCAGTCTGAAATTAACTATGACAGGAATCTCAAGTTGTGGATTTACTCACTTGCTTATTTTTTGAGCATGAAAATCCAGCTGCCTAAAGGCATGGTTAGTATTATACCTAGGAAGAAAGTCTCTTACAAGAGAAAATGTTAGAGGATATCAGCATGTGTTCTGCATCCCAGTCATCCTAAACATGTGTCATCCATATATATCTATATCTATATCTATCTATATTTATATATATCTATATCCATTTATATTTATATATATATATATATATATATATATATATATATATATATCTTTTCTCCGTAGGGGGTCGCGCCAGGAACTCCGGTCCGCAAATGATTGGCAGTAGATTTTACGTGACTGGCTTGTCGGCCTAATGCACAACCTTCAATGAAGGAGCCATTCACGCATGTCGCTACACAGAAGATGCTCTAACTGAGAATCGAGCGGGCAACGTCTAACTGTGGGGTGACAATGCTACCACAGCACCACCACCGCAGCTATAATATATATATACATATATATATATATATATATCTATATATATATATATATATATATATATATATATATATATATATATATATGGATTCACTTTATAATCTCAAAATACTGAAAGGTCAAATTTCATTATCTCGAGACCATAAAGTTGAATCTTCAAAATAGTGAACGTGCATAACTGTGAATCCGACTAAGTCAAATTTGTGGTTATGGCTTTACGTTACATGACGTGTAGTGTATTGTGTGGATAGTGTCCAGTGTAGTGTGTGGATTTAGGTGGAATTTATGGTAAGTGAGTGTTTTGTAAGGATTTTGGGTAGGTGTTTGAGTGTATGAGAGTGTGTTTGTAAGTTGTACGTATGTGTTAGGGTAGGCAGGTAAAAGTATGAGTGTTTAAGTGTTGGGTGTGCTGGGGTTTATGTGTGTGTGTGTGTGTGTGTGTGTGTGTGTGTGTGTGTGTGTGTGTGTGTGCATGTGTGTGTGTGTGTGTGCGAGGGACTGTAGAAACTCTGGGTGTGAATTTACTGTCTTATTCTGTTTGTGCGATCTCACAGTTAGTATATATAAGTCGGGGGGTGGGGGGGGCGCAATGTAGTGTAGGTTTGTTGATTTGTGTTTTTGTGTTTGTGTGTATTTTGTTTGTTTATTTGTTGTGGTGTGGGTAGGATGGTGTATGTGTTGTGTGGTGTATGGTGTGTTTATGTTCGTGATTTTGTGTTTCGCTGTTTCGGGGTTTCGGGATTTCAAGCATTCGACTTTATGGTCTCAAGATACTGAAATTCGAGATTTCAGTATTTCGAGATTATAAAATGGAACTATATATATATATATATATATATATATATATATATATATATATACTTTTTTCCCTTTGTGTGTGTGTGTGTGTGTGTGTGTGTGTGTGTATACATATATACATATATATATATATATATATATATATATATATATATATATATATATATATATCAAAAAAGGGAAAACTAGTTGTACAGGAATGATATTGGCATATGAATTGCTAAAATAGACTGTTGTCATAACTTTTAATGTAATATCAGTGTCAAAGATCAATTTGCATTATTAAAAATAAGAAACCAGAATTCAAGCTAGTACTGATCATCTGCCCTTAGCAGCAGAATTATTTTTCAAGTTCTGATAACCACCAAACTCTTTTATTCTCCCATCACATCGTTTCATTCTGAGGTTATTCTCACTATCATTTGTTTTATTGCATACCACAGTAATATAACAACATTGCAGGACTGGATGCGTAAATTGTTATTGACATGCAGCCAAGCACACTGATCAACCGAAAGATACACAGTGACTTTGTACTTAGATAAGGAGTAAATGGCACCAATCATAGCACAAATGTGAAATATGTTTGTACCACTGTTCCAGTCACTGTCATTGAATGTGATCTGTAAATGCTCTTGGATTAATGCCTTCATTGTAATTTACATGTTTTAGGATGTATTACTTGTTAGTTAGATCTGACAAAGCTCTGAAAAGGGAGAAAATGCTCTTTGCTTGTTTTTACTTAATAAACCATGGTTTAAACAAGCATTATGACAACAGCCTACTTTAATAATTCATATCCTGATATTGTTCCTGTAGAAAGATTTCCCTTTTTTTTGTTTATTTTTCCTTAAAGAAAGTATACACTACATTTCCTTGATACTAGGTGTTTTATATATATATATATATATATATATATATATATATATATATATATATATATAGCATCAGGTTTGCAATTTAGTGCAAGTAACAAAATAAGCAGTACTGGAGACTGAACAGGATAAAGCACATTAGCTCTTTTGTCCACATGAATAATAGAACTTCATCAGATATCAAATCAGCTAAAAAAGAATACCTTAATAGATATGTTATTATTGCAGTCACCTTTTTATGCAGCCTAAAAGCATATCTAATTAAAATAACACACCCACAAAACACTCATTTAATTTGTCTAGCTTTTAAATCTGGTTTCATAGACATTATTTTACATCTACTACAGGTGCTCAGATGCTAGTAGTTCACAAAACACATTTCCCCTGCCACTTGTTTGAAAAAGCAAGTGTTTGAATTCCCAGTAGCCTGCTCTCCCATTTCTATGTAGCCTCCCCAACATCCGACCCTAGAAAACTGTTTAACTCACCCAGAAACTAAAGTGGAACCCTAAAAGTCTCACCCAGTTTCCAACCTATGCCCTTGCTCCCTTACCTTTAAACTCTACTTGCCCTTTCTCTAAACCTCAATTCCCTAATTGGTCTCTGATCAGTCCCCTCTCCCTAAAATAACCCATTCCCACTCTTTTCCTGATCAGTAAGTTTAAAATCTCCTTTCCTCTTATTAACTTTAAAATCCCCATTCTGCTCCGTAACCCTAAAAGACCCTAGCCTGGTTCTTTCCGACAGGTACATAGTCAAACTCATATTTGAGTTTGAGCATGAGCGGCAGCCTACTTGAGCTACTTGAGCTACAAGGGGTTCCTGGTTTCTAGACAGTGTTTTTGAGTACTTTGGATTTGAGTGCTTGCAGTGTTCCTGCTGTAGTCTGTTAAACCCTAGAGAGGTGGTATTTAAATCACAGACCCTTTATTATCTGTCAGCATTAACTCAATGTCACAACCCCTCACATTTGGATATGTCTTTATTAACTTAAAAGAAAAAATCTTTTAAAATTCTTACATTTATTTGAATGCCTATATAATGGATTACAATACTCCTTGCACCTCACAGTACAGAGATTATCTAAAATATACTGCTGTAACTTATGTGCGTGTAGTTCTGACAACATAAAACACAAAATGTGACAAATAAGAAAGCACATATAGTACACTGTCAATGTTGTAGCTGGAGGTTTCCTTACTATCATAAGTATATCTTGTGATTCATAAAAATGGGCTGTTTTCTACAACAAGGGTACAGATCCATTTGCTGTTGGAGAAACACTTTTTCTGTGTTCTCCATAAGGAAATCTTTTTGAAATATAATAATTAGCTATATTGGCAATATCCCCTTCTTCAGTAAAATACCCAATACCCTCTTTATTGACAGGTACATATTTATTATCCAGCCTATGTCTGTAACAAGTTAATATAGCTAGGGACGATGATGACCTGAGAAGCATAGCTGAAGCTAACAACATGGGTCAGCCACTAGAGAATTTACATTTTACAATCCTGAATAGAGAGCTGAACAATCTTACAGTCCCAGTGGTTAGAGTCTTGGAAGAGACTGGAGTGTTTAAAAATAAAGCTGACAAACATCAAAAAACACTAGAAACTTGGGTCACCGAGACAGATTTCCTAGATTCAGTGCTCCGAAGGGCAGCTGTGGCAAAACATAGGCATAATGATTCTGCATGCAAACTATATCCAAAGGCTTCAGGATAAAAGGGCAGATCCTAAAAAATAGAATGATGTGTAATAACTTATGACTTCAAGCTTCAGGAGAATGCTAAATTGGGGAATATTATGTCCTGACAAACTCCTACTATAGTGAGTGCATAGATTTTTGAAACTGCAGAAACTGCTTTAACTTTGTGGACTAAGGTGCTTTTACAGGCAACAAAAGAAGGCAGACCATTTATGCCAACAGAACACAAAATCAAACTGGTCCAAGATTTTTCCAAATACACAATGTAAAAGCACTTCGTACTCCTCTTTTTTAAAAAAAAGCCATGCTTCTACAGATAAAATTGAACAGCAAAATTCATACCTTTGTTAAACCAGAGGAAGCATATATACTTTTCAAAGAAGCATCTCTTACTGTGCCTGTTAACAACCAAGTAAAGAGGAGTAAGTCACCAATGGTATGATCAGAATCTAGTTTTATCTTTCTATCTGTTAGATTTCTTTCCTTGGAAAATTTTATGTAGTTTTATCTACCAACAACTTGTCAGAACTGGAAAGCTCTGTCATGGCTGGAAACCCACAGACTCAACCCACAGGTGATCTGCCACAAGCAAGGAAAACTGCAGTGAGATAGTTCCTCACTCCTGATATACACAAAGAAAATAGGTTTGATCCCCTGGAGACCTCTGAGGATGATGTACAAACAAACAACAATCAGCAAGGACAGCTAGGAGAACTGGCAAGGAATGATTACTTGGTAAACATGAACATTAAAAGTGGTCAAAGAGGCATAGAAACATTTATGGAGAAATCTAATATTGCTCAGAAGGGTAAGGAATAAAAACTGAAAAAGCAAAACTTGATGATAGAGGTTTGTAGTTGTAAAGTCTTTATAAAATGTTTCCTGTAGCTTGGAAGTCACTGCTTATTGTGAATGAGTGGTTTCACGCTGACACTCTGTTTGAATAGCTATGACACAAACTATTTTTCCAAGGCTTAGGAGATTGTGTAGCAACCCTATAAACACTGCAGTGTTTTATCTATCTATCAAAAGATATCTCTTTATCTATCTATCTAAAAATATCTATCTATATATCTCTCTCTCTATGTTGTTGTTGTCTTTCGGCTTTTCCCAGTTAGGGGCCACCACAGCTGAACTCCGGTCCGCTAATGATTGGCAGTAGATTTTCACGAACGCCGAGGTGCCAGCTCGATGTCCAACCTTCAATGAAGGCACGCCCATTTACGCATGTCTTTCGAACGCCCACCCACCCAACCTATATATATATATATATATATATATATATATATATATATATATATATCTATATATATATATACACACACACACACACACACACACACACACACACACACACACACACACACACACACACACAGACACACACACACACACACACACACACACACACACACACACACACACACACACACACACACACACACATATATATATATATATATATATATATATATATATATATATATATATATATATATATATATATATATATATATATATTCACACACACTCTTTTATATATATATAACAAAAAACTCAAATAACATTGTTTTTGCATGGGGCAAGCCCTCCTGCACTGACATGTGGTAGGTTGCACCCCTCTCAACACCTGGAAATTATATATACAAACTCCAAGACTGCACAGTCACCAGGGAAAGGGAATATTCCCCTACCCAGAAATTGTCAGTCTTATACACCTGTCGACCATCTGCATATATCGACCAAATGTTGTCAATAAAACAGCTATTGACAAACCTGTATTTAGCCCAAATGCAGGGCACCCGTGGTTGGCTATCACAATCCTGAAGCCAACAAAAATAAAATTCATAATTTTGAGATCATAATTTTGAAAGGCCAAACTGCTGAAGACCACAGTATCAAACTTCTGGTTTTGTCCCTGCAGGACCCATGTTTGCATTCGTTCCTGGGTTCTGATAGATAGGGAGACTTTTTATACATGATTTTTAGGCATTGTGGTCTTTAGCATTTTGGATTTCAATACCATAGTTTTGAGATTATGGCTTTCAAGACTGAGGGCTTCAAGATTGTGATAGTAAACTAACTCTCTCTCTCTCTCTCTATATATATATATATATATATATATATATGTGTGTGTGTGTGTGTGTGTGTATATATATATGTGTGTGTGTATATATATATATATATATATATATATATATATATATATATAAATGCGTATACATATATATCTTAACCAGTTTGTCTTGATCTACATTTTCTGAGTTTTTGTTGCTTCTGTATTTCATTAACGTTAGAGGGCTGAAAACTAATATAAGTTGAGCATCATTAGGAGATGATTACAGAAAGTTAAAGCTGAATTCATTTGTTTGCAGGGATGCAGAGTCACAGATAATGTGCACAAGAGTCACAAAAGTTCTGCCAGGGTCCATGTATCCAGAGGATTAACAAAACGTGAAAAGGAAGTATCATTATAGGGGTAATGGCTGCATTAGAATAAGCGTGAAAAAAAAACAAAGGAGCAGGTGTATCCATCTTCATTAAGGTTAAGCACACCTCAAGACTGGCCAAACAGTATGACTCTCTTGAGGTATTCTGTTTCCAATTAACTAGAGGCAAAGCCCCCTACAACATCACAGCTAGCTGTAGATCTCCCACCGTGAAAGAGGAAAAGCATACTGCATACCTGGACTTACTGAAGTCACTTGCCATATAGCCCAACACCTTACTCATTGGGGATTTTAATTATCCTACTATCAGATGGGAAACATTCACAATGCTGGCTCAGAGGTTCTTGGACTTTGCCAATGCAAATGCTCTTGAAAGGCTAATCACACACCCAGAAGAGGCTCAAATGTCTTGGTCGTGGTACTCACTAACATGGGAGAGCATTGCACCCCCCCATCTGATGTCCTCCCTGGTAACCATAAATCAGCTTGTTCAATGTATTTATAATACCAGATACCCCATCAAGTTCAAAGATGCTTAAGAATTTTAAGACAAATTACCTCCTACTAAGTTTCAAAGCCTCCTTGAATGCAGATAACATGGACTCCTATGCATAGGTGTACACCAATGCTCTGTATAACCACTTAAGCAGCTGTATAGAATCAGCTGTACCTGACCTGATTAAAACCAGGTCTTGCCAAGAAAACAAGCCAACCTTGTGCATCCCTAGTATAACCAGGTTGTACAACAAAAGAAGCTAATGTCCAAGAGCAAGAGAGAAGTGGCTCAGCAGAGGAAGAAATCCCTCTCTAGCTTAAACAAACAAATTCGAGATCTTGTCAAGTCCCCCAAATATAATTACAATGCAAAAATAGCCTCCCTAGCTAAGGATAATCACAAAGCATTCTTTAACTACATTCGAAATCTAAAAGGGCTTACCAAGCTATGCTCTGCACTGATTGTGGATGGCACTACTCATACTCAACTGGAGGTGATAGCAAACAGATTTGTAGCAAACTTCACCCCCCTGTCTCCTGCAGTCATCCCCTAAAGTACACCTGCCACCACTCCTCAGCCTATTATCTCAAGAGAGGGGGTCATCTTGGTACTCTCCAAGCCCAAACACACAACATAAATGGGACCAGACAATATCCTAGGCTGCCTTTTAAACAACTTAAAACATGAACTAGCAGACCCACTTGGATTCCTGTTTAACCATGGCCTGCAAACTGTCTATGTTCCAGCAGAATAGAGGACAGCAACAGTAATCCCTCTGCACAAAGGGGGGCAATCAACCAACCCTTAGAATTACAGGGCCCTAAGCTTGACTAGCCTCATTTACAAGGTCATGGAAAGAACCATTATGGCCCTTATGAGGAGCTGAAAGCACAACTGCAAGTTGTCAAAACTTTTTCAGATAATATGAGAATGTCATTTGGTCTTGATAAATGTGCAAAAGCAACCTTTAAAGTAGGAAAATTGCAGCATCAAGGAAACATCAGTTTGGGACAAGAATGTGATATAAAGGAATTTGAGCAGGAGGGAGTATGTAAATATTTAGAAATAGATGAAGGATCAACAATAAAACATGGACAAATGCGAATAATACTTAGTAAGGAGTATTTTAGACCACTTAAATTAATCTTGAAAACAGCTTTGACATTTAGGAACAAAATTCAAGGTATAATCCAATTTGCTCTTACAGTTTTGGAGTGATTGACTGGCCCCAAAATGTGTTGGATTGATTAGACAGGAAAACAAGAAGGATGCTTCATACTCACCAAATGATTTATAAAAATCAGTGCATACCAAGATTATATATTCCCCATTCTGAAGGAGGTATGGGCTTCCTTGAAATTGATTACATGGTTAGATCTGCAATCATGGGACTGTACACATAGTTTCATAGGTTCATAGGTGTGTACTAGGCTAATGGCCCTGGAGCCTATATAAGCCTAGTCCAAGAAGATTCCATGGCATCATGCATATCTGCTGACTTCACAAGACCCAAAAATAGGGAAAGTTTTGAAGCATAAAGAGAATAAATTTAAGATAACTTCCCTGCTTAATCTAGCAGAAGCATATCGGCATCAAGCAAGAATGGAAATCAAACCACAAGTAGATAAAAATCTGGTAGCAACTGAATGTGCCAAAAAATAAAAGAAATAATATAAGTTGAAGGACCAGATGAGAAGGCAAGAAATGTGGAAAATAAATATTGTTACAAGTATAGAAAACTTCTGGAAGAATCTCATATTGATCAGGATCAAATGCAGGAATGGTTAAGGAGAGGCAAATTTAAACCAAGAAATGAAAGGTTAATATTGGCTGCCCAAGATCACTGGCTACATACATGTTGGTTTACAAAGTCCATTGAATATGTGGGAGAAACAGACAAATGTAGGTTTTGTAAAACAGAATTGGAAACAGTCGCACACCTTGTTGCTGGTTGTGACATACTAATGGCAGACGGACTGTATACTGAAAGGCATAATAATGTGGCAAGACTGTTGTACTGGGAATTGTGCAAACATTATGGTATTGAAGTGGCTGAAAAACACTGGAAATATAAGCCACAAAGCATCATAGAAAATGATGAAGTCTACATCACATGGGATCATCCATTACCAACAGTTCAAAAGATAGATGTGAGAAAACTGGATATAGTGGTCCATGAAAAGAAGACAAAAGTAGCATTGATCACTGAAATCACCACTCCAGGTGACTACAGTGTCTTATGTACAGACAGACACAAAGCCATAGAATATCAGGATTTGAGGGCAGAAATGAGAGAAATGTGGAAGAAAGATATCCAGGCAGTTCCAATAGTAGTAGGAGCAACGGGTTTTATAAAAAAGAATCTACAATCATATATAGATATGTTACCAATGCATGCAACTCCATACAAATTGCAAAAGGAGTCATTACTGGGTACATTGTGGGTGCTGCGAAGAGCACTTCTGGCTGATATTAAAGACTGAAAAAATACTAATATCATGAACTTTAATTGTACTTTGTCTTAGGAATGTGGTCCATTCCCATCATGGTGTTAGAAACCCAAAATATTTGGAGAAATTAAAAGGGAGAGACCTTATTAACAAGGACATAGGTAATCTCCAGACTCTGGACCCAACCCAGTTCAGATTTGTTAAAGGTAGATCATGCCTGTTAAACATGGTTGACTTCTTTGAAAAATTTACCAAGGCCCTGGATGAGGGAAAGACAGCACATACTGCCTATCTTGACCTAGCCAAAGTATTTGACACTATCCCCCGCACAGTTATTATAGAGAAACTCTCCCAAATGGGAATTAACCCCTTTGCCATCAGATGGCTAGCCAACTGGCTCACTGACAGGACACATACCATCAAAGTGGGTGAATTCACCTCTAGCAAAAGACGAGTCACCAGTGGAATACCACGAGGTTCTGTGCTGGGTCATTACTGTTCAGAATTTATTCCTCAGAAATCCTGGCAAACTTGGACAGCCTGTAGCTGACCAAGTTCAGTGACAATTGCAAATCTGGGGCAATCATCGAGTCCCACAATGATGTTAATAGACTGCAGACAGGTTTAAAACAGACAAATAGTTGGTGCCAAAGCCACAGATTAAAGGTAATTGCAAAAAAATGCATTTTTATTCTCTTTGAGAAAACTGACATCCCTGTTAATTACATTGTAGACAGTGCCTCTCTAAGTGTAGACACAGTGGCATGTAATCTGAGTACACAAGTTGATAGCAATCTGAACTTTGACAACCACGCACCCACAGTAGTAAGGAAATCCTTCTGTTTGGCACATCTTATAAATAAAGGCATTGCATCAAGATCTAATGATGGTATAATTCCATTATACTTGGCCCTCATCAGATCACTAATTGACTACAATGTTCCCTTTTGCATGTACCTCACCCGACACCTGCAAGAACTGGAGAGACCCCAGAGGTTTCTCACCAAGAAATTACACAGTACGCAAAGCAAGTCTTATGCAGAAAGACTGAAAGCCCTTTGACTGTATTCTGCCTCCTACAGGTTGCTAAGGGGTGACCTGTATCTGGCTTACAGGGCAGTTTCAGAACTGGCCCTGCTGGAAGTGCTACATATTTGTAAATCAAACTACACGAGAATTGCTTGCTCCAGTGATCTTAACCTAGCCTCTGGAGAGATAGCTACATCTCCCAGAGACTGCCACTTCTCTCGATCAAACTTCCAGTTCACTTCAAATACAAACTAGATCAATGGATGGGTGAGACCAAATTCACTCCTGGGGTGGTGCAATGTCTGTCCTAGACAGAGGAAGTTGGTATTAACTACCATAGATCCTTACCTCTGTGAACTTCACGCTCCTAACCACTGACAACTGGGGTGACTCCAGATAAATATGGCTAGGCTTGTAAGGGCTCTAGGGCCATTAGCCTAATAACCTTCTATGAACCTATGAACCTATGAACTATTAAAAAAACAGTTGGTTAAGGAGGACAACAGTTAATAGGTAAATGCAAAACACTGATGAGGACTGTAATAGTGAGCTGCTTGTATGAGAACAATGGGGACAACTCACATTTCATCATGAGCTTTCTAAGTGAAGTTGAAGTGAATTTTCATTGCAGGGAAATTTAACACAGATTGGAATTCATCCAAAGACAAGACAATCCCATCATCTGAGAAACAGATAAAGTCAAGAAAAAACCTAAACTTTGCACTAGAACAGACAGGCTTGATCCATATTTGGTGGCTGCAGCATCCACTAGAAGAAGAATGCACCTTCACAACTTTCACCAATCACTCAGTGAGTAGGTTAGACTAATGATAGGTGTCTAAATCAGTAGCCATCTATGGTGAACATGCCTCGAACAGACCAACCATCAGTGGCAATTAATTTTATGACAACATATAGGGCAAATGCCTCATGCTTGGAGATTGCATCTGTTAATTTTGGAAAAGGCAGTCTTATTAGGAGGTAAAGGGCAGGAGTCAAGAAATATGTAGATGTCACCCAGTTAAGTAACTTCCTGATTAGGTAGCTTCCTGATTAAAGTGTGGTAGGTATCCCTGAAGCTCAAAATGCAAAGCTTAAGCAAATGAGCAAAAGCTCAACAGCGTAATGATATGGCTTTAACACTAACACCCCTGAAGAAAGAAATGGTGCTGCTCTTTGAGCAACATGGATAAACTAAATTCAGGAATGCTGCAGTCCTTAAACAGTACAAGCACAAAATGCATAGCTTACTGATAAGTGAAAGCTTTCACTTACGTATAAAAAGGGTTGCTCTGAACACCTGTGCATTAGGGAGTAAGTCAGGGAAAATTTTGACTTATAGAATCAAGGGAAGGAGGTATAATGCAATTATTTCAGGGCCATACTCATTTCAACTTAAAAATGTTGTTATTGACTACCAGGGAATAAACTATGTATTTAGGGAATCTTACCAAAATTTATACACAAAATAGAGCAATCAGGAATGATACATAGAGAAAAAGACATTGCTTTCCTGCAAAGGTGTAATCTACTGTAGGTAACTAAACATCAGGCAAACAGCTTCACTAGTTGCTGAATATAATGTATGCCAGGCTATTAAAAGAGATTTCCTAGAAGGAAAGCCACTGGCCCAGGTGAGCTGAAAACAGAAATGTATCACTCTGTACAACCCACTGACGCACTTATTCCAGACCTTTTGAATATAAAAGGGCTAATCCTTTATCGATATTATCAGTCATCATGGTCCTACCAAAGCCTAGTAAAGACCCCCGCCCCAGGAGCTGAAGAAATTACAGGCCAATCTCTTTGATCAAAACAGAACTTAAAATATGCATAAGAATCTTGGATGAAAGAATAAAGGATACATTTCTGTGGTCATATATAATTCCCAGTGTGGGTTTGGTCAGTACAGGAAAACATCGACTATCTGCATACCCAGAGCCTTTATACCATGGCTTGTCCGAAGTACCAGAACAAGCAATAGCAGTGATTATAGGCTGTAAAAAAGTATTTCATGACTGTATTATATGGGTGCTATTATTTTGTGGATTTTTCAGGGCATTTCATATCAGCAGTGCAAAGTCTCTACAGCAATCCCCTGTCCATAATACTTGTTAATTGCCATTTGTCAAAGGACTTCCATTTTGGAAGGGGTACTCCTCAGGGATGCTCCCAGTCTCCAGCAAACTTTCTGTTACAGACTGAACAATTCAACAGGACTCTGAACTCTACGCATGACATTTGTGGATGGAATACATATAACCCAGAAACCAGAGCTTCTTTGTTTGCTGGTGATTGTCTAATAGTTACACAGGATACAAAAAGTCATACACCTAAAATTATTTCTCTGTTAAAAATCTTTGCAGTAATCTCTGGACTGAGATATAATCCAAGCATCTCTGTTTGTTAGAAGCACAATTAACTCATGTCAGATAATTTATGACCCTAACTTGGAGCTCCTGGAGATACAAATCACCCTTAAAATGTACAATAGACAATTTTATTTAAAAAAAATATGATAAATGATGACATTAACAAAAAAGATATTATTATACAGATAGATAAAGAGCAAAGAATTACAGAAAAATTTTAAAAATAAAACAAAAAAAGCAAAAGAAGAAGATAAATAAATAAAAAATAAAAATTAATTTTTTAATTTGAGATAAAATTTTCTAAAAGAAAAAGATATCAGTCAGGGTTGGATTAAACAAAAGCAGAAGGAATATTCATAATATTCTTTAAGAAGTAAGCAAAAAACAGCAGAAAGAAGTTTGGAAGTTCAGAAGGAAGATGGTTCCAGCAGCTTTCCCATAGTGTTAGAAGTTAGAGTCTGATTTTTTGTTGTTGGATTTAATGGAAGAGAGAGATTGTAGATTTGTAGAGGGGGAAGAGATTTAGATTTTTAAGGTGGAGAAAGGCAGGTTGGTAAGGGAGGTAGGATTAGTTGTAGAGAGGATCTGGATGATAACAAGTTGTTGATGAAAAGTAATATTCTCTTTAGTTTGATAAGTTTGCTATGTTAGGTTGTGACAATGATGTTGGATGAAATGGGGTGTTTGTGGCGGAGATAGTGTGGTAAATGGTAAGTGAGGTTGGTGGAGAGCATGTATGTGGTGTTTTAGAGATTAAAGTATAGATAGTAGTATGGTTTGGCAGGGTTATGTGGGTGGGTCCTGGTGGGTGGGTTTTTGTGATTCTATAGATAGCTAGTTTAAGGAAGGTATAAGGTATTTTTTGTTTGTTTTTTGTTCCGCCTATTTTATTTATTAATTGTAGCTAGGCCAAATTTAGAAGACGTTGTTGTCTATAGTAATGGGAAGAGAGTTGTAGGGAGTAGGGATAGTTGAAGTGTTCATTGTTTTTTGGTTGAGGAAGTTGAGGTGAAATAGATTTTGGAGAAAATTTTCATTTTTTGTTTTTTTTTTTGGGTTTTTTTTTTCAACACTGTTAAATACTGTTTTGGGTGAGGCATTGTGAGGTATTGGAGAAGTTATGGTAATATGCAGCAAACTAAGGATATACTATTAAGGTATGTAGATCATTTGAGTGGCTAGAAAAATAATAAACAAAGAAAAATAGAAGCGGAAGAAAAATAGAACCTAAAGCTAACCTCTTGGTACCCCAGGATTTACAAGAGATATTATTATTCCAGAGAACTGTTTGCAACTGTTTGCTGAATCTAATTTAAAAATAGATTTAAACCATTGTAATGCTTTATGGGCTTTAGAATGTCAATAAAGTGGATGGTTCACCATATCAAAAAAAGCTCAAGATCAAGAGCAGAGATTGTTGTGTTTTTGTTTGTGCTTTTTTTTGTTTTATAGAGCAAGAGAGCAGGGCAGTTTGTGCTATGGCCACTAAAAAAACCATGTTGGCAATCTGCAAGTAGATTATTCTATCCAACTATTGCTTCATTGTTAGCTCTGTATCCCCATCAATGTCTCTCAAAGATCATGGAAATTACTTTGACTCCATTGAGTGATAAAATATTAAATTAAATACCTTGTTGCTAGTGGACTTTGGTTACCCAAGTATTGACTGGCATTGATCTGGAACAAGTTGTAAAGCTATTCACTAAAGGCTGTAATGCCTTTGACCTGGTCCTTATCAGCTTAGCATCTGCCTATACCTCACCCTGCATCTCCTCATCTTGGGTTAAATCTGACCAAAATTTGTCATCTTCTCTATCAGACCTAGTTGTACTACCTCATCAATATATAACAATATCTAGGGATTTCCAAAGGGCAAACATGCTTCAGCTTTTAGGCAACATGTGCAAAATTTCCAACAATTCCTTGCAAGTAGACCAAACTGAGAGGGCTGCCACATTCACCTCCAACTTTTACCAGAACCATAACAGCTGCACAAAAAAGTCAGCACCCTACTACTCTGAATATAATGATAAATTCAGGAATAAATACCTCTGATAGAACTCCTGTGTAATTATGATGCATAGCAAAAGAAGGAAAATAATACAAATTTGCAAGAAATACCCATCCCTACCTGAAGTCTACACTATAAATTCCAGCAATGAGGTTAATAGCACTATTAGAAAATTTAAAGCAGAATACATACTTAAGATACCAAAGGAAATCACAAATCTTTCTTAACATATGTCAGAAAATTAAGGAATAATGTCCAGCAATGCATGGAGCTCATCCATAACAATATCACACACTCTTGCATCAGGGATATAGTCAATATATTACAGACAAATTTAGTGCCAACTTTAACTTATCTTGTTGCCCACACTATCTAAGTTTAGTTTCCCCTGACATCACCTTGGAACAAGCCTTGAATCCCTGACAAAGGCTAAAAATAATATTTCCATGGGACCAAAAATCATACCAGGTTGCATTCTCATTTGAACCAAGTATGCAGTATCTGAACTTGTACTTATACTATTCATCCTCACCATGATGCTTGTGCCTGATGCCTGTAGAGCAGACGCTCTGAATCCCCTTGACAAGGGTGGCCCCTCTAAAGGCCCTGGTAATATGAGCCCATAAGCCTCACCAGCCTTATATGCAAAGTCATGGAATGCATCATAGCAGAACTCATTTATGCAGACATAGGCAATGTAACTGAACTAGACTGTCTTCAGTTAGTTTTTGTGAAAGGCAGGTTCTGCCTCCTAAATCTAGTAGGCTTCTTTGAAAAGGTTGCAGTGGCTATGGACAGGGTCCATTCCATGTACACTGTTTATCTTGACCTGGCTATAGCTTTTAATACTATTTGTCATGATGGAATTATTGTTAAATTAGAAAATCTTAACACAAACTCCTACATTACCTACTAGATTCCAAGCTGGCTCTCAAGAAAATTCTAAAGTTGTGAAAGTTGCTGGTACACTCTCTGAATATAAAGTTGTAATGAATGGAATGCCTCAGATATCTCTTCTTGACCATTTCCTGTTTGAAATATTTTTTCTAGACATCCAAGCCAATATTGGAGAAATTTGGCTGACCAAGTGTTCTGATGACTGCAAGCTGGATTTATTATCTGCTCATCCATTGTTATTAAACAGCACCAACTCTGGCTGGAATATGCACATACCTGGTGTATTGAAAATGGTCTAAAGTTAATTGCAAAATGTGAAGCATAGTGATGTTCAACAAAAAGCTGCTCACACACTTCAAATGTTATTAATGGTATTCCTCTTCAGACATTGACTGTTATAAGAGATCTGAGTACTTACGTGGTCAACTCTCATTTCATCATCATGTTTCCACCACAGTCAGAAAATCTTATTATATGATCCATTTAATTACCAACTGAATATCTTGAAGAGCTGAAGAAGTTATCCTACTCTTGTATTCTTCCCTTAAAAGACCATAATTGAATACAGTGTGCCCTTTGGTATATATAAATTCAAGTATATCTCTCAAATGGAAAGGCTCCAAGATTTTTAAACTAGAACATTAATGGTATTGAATCCTTCAACTCTCCCAATAGATTAACATAACTCTCCTAATTCTCAGTAACCTACTAGCTGCTGTGAGGTGACCGCTGTCAACCTTTTTGTAACAGGAAGGTCCCAATCCCATTTGACCTTCTATTTCTGCACTAATCCAAAGCCTCTATGAACACCCATATTAGAGACCTAAATCTGTGCCAAAATATAGACAAGATTCGCTGGAGGAATATGTTCCTAACACAGTGTATTTGCAGCTTATGGAATATATTGCCATTTCAGGTCAAACAAAGCAGTATTTTGGCTACCTTTAAGGCTGGTCTTCATGGCTGGCTAGGTAGACACATACTTGCACCAGACTTATTATGTAAGGCACTGCTCAATTTAGGAAGTAAACAGTATTAAGTGATTAACAGGGGTGGAAAAAACTTGTCTAATTAAAGCATATATGAGCAGACATCTTATGATCCCCATGATTGCTTGTCTAGTATTATTCCTACGTTTTAATGTGCCTATGTAAATCATTTTGATTCCTTTCAGTGTGGTATGCCACTCATTCTTTTCTTATCGCCTGGCTAAAGGATTATCCAAATATCTTGGCATTGTTTTGCATCACGGTTATAACATCATGATAGAGGCAGAATCTGAAAAGTATAAGGATCTTAATTTTTCACCCATTTCCCCTTCTTTCCTCTCATTATGAACACAGACTATCACCACTTTAATGCTGAATTGTATATCACCAACTCTCTACAACATTTAAATTCCAACTAAAATCTTCTTTCTCTTAGCTACTGTCCTGTAAATAATGTATATAATCTATACACCTTCCAAACTGTATATTACTGTAAAACACTCCCATGTAACTTAATTTTTAGTATCCATTATCAAGTTTGTAACACTTTTTATTTCATTGCTAATTATTCAAGAATTCTCCTTGAGTTATTTTATTTGTAATTATATAAAATTTCATACAGAGCTTTCCTCCCCAGTTCTCTGTTGAAAATGGGCCTGCATGCCCAGTATGGACCTTCCCAATAAACAAAAGGTGATAACTAACTTAATAAATAAATAAATATTTCCTTTCCCAATCTTCACACTAACTTCACCCCCATAACACTAACTGCAAATTTGTCTGAATAGTGGTAGTATTATGGGCAGGTTATAATCCTTTATGTAGATATCCACATTGAGGAATTCACAAGAAATCCTTGCAGGACCTGGAATGGAAGAAGAAGGACATATGTTGTTTGGCAGAACTCACACCAGATCTTGGTGGAGTATAGGCATTTGCTTCCTTCCACACATTCTGGAAATATTAAATCTTCACAAAAACATACACAGTACATGTCCTAGCATCAGGCATGCAATGTGGTGTAATCCTTGGGACTTAGGTTTCACATAAAGATCTTCTTCCTCCCTCTGAGAATGCAACACTTTTTTAAAAACCCTATACACTTGATCAATCCCCTTAAGTATCAACTCTTTGCAAAACACTCACTAAGGTTGCATTAGAGAAAGGGATTAAAAGCACTAAGAGACAGCCAATACATTGATCCCAACAACAATTAGATGCACACCAACATTTCAGGGAGCTTTGCAATAAACTTAGGCAACATTTGCTGTCCTGTTCAAAAGGTGCTGGACACCTAAATACAGTTTGCTGAAAAGTTGCATCCAGGACTATATTCAAACAGGATGTAGATCTAAAGAGGCTCCTTTGTTACACAAGTTCTAGGAGTGCTAGACCAGCAAGAAATCATAAAAAAAAACATTTTAAGCTGGTTACAACCAATGGTGCCAGGTAGCAATGTTATATTTTATAGATGCTCTTATTAGTATAACCTACCTCATAAGTATAACCTACCAAATGCTGTGTCAGTCTGGGGAAAGTTTCAAGCTATACTTACTGCAACTCATTTGGATAATGCATTGCTTCCAGATAAAAAAATCCATTCAGGTTTGAAAAGAAAGATACAAAGACATGAATATTGTTGTATTTGTTTCATTTCATAACCCCTGAATTAATGCCACAAGATAATCCAAAGATGACAATGTTGATTCATCGTTGATTCATCACAGGACAGGGGAAAGGAAATGGTAGCATACTTTTAACAAGTTTTGCAGATATCATGTGTCCAGCCAATATTAAACTTGAAGTAGAATTTGAGATAGGTTAATACACTCAAGAACCATCTTTATATAGTCACTTAATTGTGCAATATTAGCAATCCTGTAATTGCAATTTGTATCATGCCCATATTTATGCTAAATCAGTGATACAGTTGTGTTTCATGTTAATGATACTTTATGTTTGCTGCTAGTAAATAAAGTTTATTGCAAAGAAATGACTATTTGCCACAAATTTGCATGCTTTTCATTACTCGCAGCCTGCACTCCATTTGCTTTATTGGTTATAACTAACATATTTTCATAACGGATGTTGCTTCCTTTTTATTATAAATTGTTTCTTCTTATTATTAAATACAATATTTTCCACCTGAAATAAGATGACATTAGTGTATATCACCTTCTAGTTGTAGTGTTTTATATTTTAATTGACCCAGCCTCTACAAAATTCAATGCTTATTTTGGGGGCTAAGGAATATTTGCCATCTTTATTTCAACAAGCTATTTCATTGTCACTGTGACATCCCCACTCTGGGCCAGTAATCAAGGAGCCTGAGTCCTCACCACTGACACTGGAGAGGGACATTCACTTGAAACAAAAATGGATATGCCCAGTATTTCCAGATGCAGCTCTCTGCATCAAGCACAATTTTTCTTAAGAGCACATAAGGAACACAGTCTGTGGTCTGAAGTTCTCTATGTATCTCCCTCAAGGTCCCCAATAAGGCTCTCCACTGGCACAGCTATAGAGCTGAGACCACAGCCAAATTCTCCGCCACTCTCTCTGTGAAACCAGTGCTTTGTGCCCCTACTCCAAGCAGCTAAGACACACACTCATTGAGATTTGATTTTCACACACACACACACACACACACACACACACACACACACACACACACACACACACACACACACACACACACACACACACACACACACACACACACACACACACACCTGGGAAAAGGCTGGCACATATTTATTAGTTGAGCCCCCTTCTGCCCAGACTATAAATTTGATAAACCACTACCAGAAACTCCAAAGTCAGCTACTCTAAAGTTCTTGCAATGGTACCTAATTATACTAAGTGAAATTAATATTAATACAAATGGTAATGTTGCCAAACAACAAGGCTTTCAGGAGTGGCTGCAGTATCACTGAATAAATATAAGTAGTCTCAAAAGTTAAAATATTTTCTAAAGGACCAGCCACAATGAAAAGTTTAAATATATTTAATAATAAATAATAGAAGAACATGAAAATACTAAATATATATTTACAATATACACCTGACTTTCAATCACAGATTCATACAGACACAGAAAAACAGTACTTAACTAATCTCACTATATTTTCTTGACTGAACTAAAGAATTACTATTCCCTGGCCACTTACTAAAGCAAGGCAAGATGAAGTAGGTGAGGGGTCCTTCTCTGTCAGGTTTAGAAAAACAGACTGCCATGAGACTTCAGTCTCACCTAGCATTAAAATATAATTTTTAGTGAAGGATTACAGAATGGCATCACTGACATGTGGTCATCTGACTTCTGGTTCCCATGCTACCCCAAGCAAGAAGCTGTCAGAATTTAACACATATGTGTCAATAATACACACACACACACACACACACACACACACACACACACACACACACACACACACACAGCCTTGCTAAGTTCTGTTGCAGCTCCTGGAAGTCATAAAACAATTTCAAACCTCCACCCTTCCACAGTAGCAATTATTTCACCCCAAAGACAATGCAGAAATCTTACTAGTACAGACATTTTGTCACTGGTTGCATTGAGAACTTTAAGATATAATCTTTATGGCCTAAACCAGGTAATTTAATTTCAAACTATGTTCAAAGTTAGGTGGATTAAGATTAACCTCTTATATTCCAGTATTCTCTGTTAAAACATATACATTTAAACAGTTACAATAATACATGTATATTTCTTTTTCTGTCCAGCAGGCGCACTGTTAGTTCATTTTTAACACAGGCAGCTTTACAAATTCATTTTTCAACAGAAGTATCCATACAAATCAATTTGATATACAAATGACATATAATTCTTTACAAAATTCCAGCTAGCTTTGCTGGCATATGTTACACATCCACAGTCCTACTTGTCTTGGCATAGCTAACAATACCTGACATTGCCACAGTCACTATTTAAAATAGGCATGTATTTATTAATTTTACAACATATCCCTAATATAATAAAGTCAATATTTTGCTAGGGATATTCCTAAGCCACAAACATTTATATCATTTCTTTCATACTACCTTGAAAATGTTTTTCATGACTGATCAGTCTTGGAATCCTAATATCCTGTAATTGACTGTATTTAATTTCACAAATTTGGTTGGATACTGTTACAATATAATTTTGCTGTAAAATTCCTCCCTAAATATGCAACATCTTTGTATATTTCTGGATTTAAAAAGTGCATAGTTTGGTTAGAATTGAGTACTATAAATGAAACAAAATCTTTATTATTGTTGATCTATTTTTGGAATTAATTTATTATTTCCTAACTTCCATTGCATAAGATAAGCATATTGTAAATAATGTGACTAGGTACATTGTTATATACTTTTTGTAAACAGGTTTATATACAACCTTATCTTTCCACCTGGGCATGTATAATATTACAAGCAAGCTGTGCTCCATTGGAGCACCAGAATATGGTGACACAAATGATTATCTAGAGATGGGTTACAGTTAGTGGAAAAATTGTTAACTTTAATACTAGCAAACGATTTATATCTATTTAAACAGTTTTGGTATGTCTGTCAAAGTCGGGTTATGATCTCCAAGACTACCAATGTCTGTTTCTCTCTTTTTAAAAGAAAAGGGTATAGCTTTCATCATTTGGGAAAGTGCTCAAAACACCACAGTTCCACACACCCCATGTTTGTCACTAGTGGGCACAATACTACATATCCTCCTCTCCAGCTCAAACCTGTGGGTATGAGTGACATCAGCCTGCCATCCTGTATCTCAGCTGACCCAAAAGCTTATATCATAGGGGTATTTTTTCTCTAATCAGTTTTCTATTTGAGACAATTTCAGGCAAAATGATCATTTGTGGAATGAGCATAGTGGTATAGTTGCCCTAGTCCATATACGGTCTTTTGTTCATGAACATCCTCTTTTTGGGACAGCAGCTTGGTTAATACATTACCACATGTTTAGAATATTGGTTTTGCTTATGTTAATAGTTTTGTCTTCCATGGTTTTATGAAATACAAGTGACAGTCTTGATTATTTGTAGCACAAAAATTTTTAAATGGGTATTCATTTATCCATTTTCTTGCTTCTACAAAACAGTAAACTCTATGTATAGACTGTACTCACTTTGAATTTCTGAACTGTTTCTCCTCAGATCTAGTCTGGTATGCAAGTCTTTCCTTCAGTACTATACTGTTCAGTTGTTTTATTGTTTCAATTTATTCATTATTTCTTCTAAAGATTTATTTTAGATTTTATTTTCATTCTCAAGAGTTTTATTCTTAGCAGCAAAATTTGTTTTGAGTTCATCACTCAAATACAAACACCACACTGCAGCAATAGGATAAAAATCTATTTTTTGCCTTTATAAAAGTCATTTTCCATACTAAGCTACTTGATGCAATAATTGACAACCAACTTAAATCTGACAGACATCTTCAGAATTCCATAAAACATACCAAAAACTTGGAATGTTTTATAGATGAAAGAAATTTCTCCCCAACCCATCTAGACCTATACTTGCTAGCTCATATCTCCTTCCTTTTCACTCTGTGCTCCTCAAATTCTGACCAATATATAAGCCAATCTAACATGAAAACTAGAGCTATGTTACAATAAAGTGGCTAGGTTTGCAGCAAATCACCCAAAGAGTTCCCATAATTGCATTGTTCTCACATCTTTAGACTGGCTTGAGCTACTTCTCAGTCTCAAATACACGCAACTTCTCCAGTCACACAAATGTTATGCAACCATGTTAGCTTGTCCTCCTGCTAGCTCTAATCTTAATCACTCATTTGCGCCACCAAAAAACAACACATTGCATTTTATAAACCTACAATGTCTGCCGGGCACTCTTTTATTCCTACTCAGTAGACAAATCTTGGAACACTAGCCCAATGGATGTTAGACTGATATCTAGCATTCACTTGTTAAAACACTCACTAAAACACTTTTCACTCAACTCTGGCTCTATACTTGCATCATACCAGTCTGAAACATCATTTTTTCTCTTCTGCTGATCATCCCCTCATTTTTCTCCTCCCTTGTTACTCTTTCTCTCTTCTCTTCTCATCTTCTTGTCACTCTTCCCATCTTCTATACTGTCCACTATCTCCATCTCATTTTAATAATGATTTGCCTGCAAAACTTAAACTTAGTGATCTATAAAAAAGCAAGTTCTAGAAATGCGATAACATTAACCAGCTAGTTGCAATAAACTGTTAATATTATAAATGTAAATGTTGCATTGCTATTTCTTCTGCCATTAGTATTATGTAAATATTGCACTGTTGTCTCTTCTATCATCACTCTTGTATTAGACATTGTGAATTATTGTACATGTATTAAATGTCCTGTTACTAGAGCTTTTCTCCCAGGGCCTGTGTGGAAAATGAGTTCTATGCCTAGTCAGACTTTTCCCGGTAAACAAATGTCAAATAAATAATGCATAAACCAACCAGATTTCCTGAAATGGTATCTATTGGCTTTTTTAGATGCTCATTGTAGATCATAGTGTGTGTTGTACCTTTAAGAACTATTCCAGTCTATAGGCACATGCATATAAGTATTTAGCACATGCAAACAGAGTGCCATTTTGGGTAAGAAGTCAGATGAAAGCATGTATGTGTGTAGCAGTCAGTCAGTTAGTTAGTTCCTTTAAGTTTACTATTCCAGTCATCCATACTGATGTGTTTGTGGCAATAAACATCTTAAATGAACATCCAAACCTCATCTTATTTGAATACACAAAATGAATGACATGGTGTCAGAATGGGATCCAAAGTCAAAACCATGAGGCACACAATCAGTAATGAAGGAATATACAAGAGTGAGTCATCCAAAGCTCAGACAACTTGCAAACAGGTCAGAAACAATTTTCAGGTACTTAAACTCCCTTGAATGATTTTTACTCAATGAATACGAAACAAAGCATTCAAAATGCTCAAAGCGAATTACTAATTAAATAAAATGTTCGAAACTGTGACATATTGATGAGTACTCAAAATAATTATGAAAACATTTGAAACAATATCCAAATCACATAAAATGTTTGAAAAAAGGAAAATGTCTGTTTCTTTTCACAAAGTACTACTTTTTCACATTATCAAAAGCTATTTGAAGTATCCAAAGTGTGCAACATGTCGGCAATGTGTGCAATACTACAGCACAGTTTTTTTCAAAGACTACAGTTATTTCAAAGAGTCTGTTGTGCAGCTGAATATTATTACAAGTATCTGGTGTGTGTTTGAAACTTATTTGGCATGGCAGATGAATTTTTCAGACCTGCTCTGCTTGTGTTTGATAACAATATTGCAGAAAATTGTAGAGTGTTTGAGCAAGAATATGATATTTTCATACAGGCTGCTTTTTCTGAAAATGATGCACATACACAAGCATTTGTTCTGCTTAATCTAGCTGGTTCAGAAGCCATTGAAAGAAAATGTTCATTTGTGTTTGCACCTGCTGTGTTTGCAGGGGAGGGGGAAAACTGCCATATTGTGGTACAGGCAGAAACGCAGGAAGATCCTGAGTGCTCAAAACATAAATTTAGAGAAATGTGCAACCCTCAAACAAATGTTACAATGGAAACACACATATTTTACACAAGAGATCAAAAGCCTGATGAAACTTTTGCAGCATATATAACTGACTTGAGAAATAAGGCAAAAACGTGCAGATCTAGTGATCTGAGAGACAAGTTGATAAAAGACAGGATTGTGTGTGGTATTCATAATGATGCAGTGAAAAAGATTTTGCTTTGAGACAGTGATTTAACTTTAAGCAAAGCCATAGAGATTAGTCATATATATGAGCTTACAGAGAAACACAGAAATGTGCTTACAAATGAGAAAAGCATGCTTGCTGTGCCTTCAAGTGCGAATGTTGACAGCATGCAGCACATGGTTAAAAGATACAAGACTAAGGTTGTGGTTGCTTCAGCAAAACCCAAAGCAGCCACAGTGAAACCCAGAGCACATTCAGTAAAACAGAAGGGTGACTTAGCAAAACCCATGGTAAACCTCATAGTGAACTATCATAATTGTGGAGGGAACCATGAGCTGAAGCAAGAGAAGTGCTTAGCTTTTAGTGAGCAGTGCCACAGATGTAAAAAAGTGGAATAATTTCAAAAGGCTTTGTAAATCTAAAGAGGCACATTCTTTTATTAAGAGAGAGCACTCAAACAAGTAAGGTGATCAAATAGAAAGCTGCAATTCTACTTTTTATGTTAATGGTGTGTCTATGCTTGAAGAAAAAGTCAATGTAGTAGATTTTTTGGCAAAGAGTGAAGTATTTTGCACTGTTCAGATTAATGGGAGACCTATAGAGCTCAAAGTTGGTACTGGTTCAAAGTACAATTTTATGTCAGCAGAAATGTTTGCTAAAGTAAAAGCTGGTGAAAAACTTGCTTTGGCAAAGTGTGTGAAGCTTGTTGCTTATGGTGGTGAAGAGATTCAAACTAAAGGCTCAGTAGTGCTTTCATGCTATTCTGCTGGGAACAACTATGACTTGCCATTCTATGTAGTCAAAAGACACATACAATCATCGTTAGGCCTCAAAGATGATTTGAAAATGGGACTGCTGTCATTTAAGAAAGAAGTCCACCATGTGAGCTTGAGTGATAGAGTAGGTGTCACACAGAAAATGTTTTCTAAATATGCTGATATTTTCAAAGACAAACTAGGCAAACTTCCAGTTGTGTACTCCATGAAGTTAGACCATGAGGTAAGCCCAGTTGTAAAACTATCATAGAAAGTTCCACTAGCAATGCAGGACAGAGTCAAAGCAGAGCTAGACAGAATGGTGCAACTCAGAGTAATTTGCCCAGTAGAAGAACCATCTGCATGGGTATCTTCCATGATAGTAGCTCATAAGAAAAGCTCAAATGATATTCAAATATGTATTGATCCAATATATTTGAACAAAGCACTCAAATGACCTCATCATCCGATGTGTACAGTTGAAGAAGTTGCTGATCTCATGCCAAATGCCACTGTTTTTTTCTGTCTTAGATGCAAAAAAGTTAATTTTGGCAAATTTTGCTTGATCAAAAATCTTCCTTGCTAACCACTTTCAGTACACCATTTGGAAGGAACAGATTTTTGAGAATGCCATTTGGGATAAATTCTGCAAGTGAAGTCTTCCAACATGTGATGGAGCAAATTTTTTCTGGCTACCCCTGTGCCCCTGTAGATGATATTCTTATAGTAGGAAATGGCAAACTCAACCATGACAGAAATCTCAAGAAAGTTCTAGATCATGCTTGTGAGGTGAATCTTAAACTGAATCTTCAGAAATGTAAATTTAGCCTACAAGAAGTTTCTTATGTGAGTCATTTGTTTACCATTTCAGGCTTACAACTAGATCTGTCCAAGCAAGATGCAGTTCTTGAGATGCCAGATCCAGACAATGCCACAGCTTTACAGTGTTTTCTTGGCATGGTCAACTATTTAGACAAGTTCATTCCTGATTTAAGTGAGCTTTCAGCACCGCTAAGAGAGCTGACATGAAAAAATATAACTTGGTCCTGGTTAGAGCAACACCAAAAAGCATTTGATGTTCTGAAACAGAAAATTGCCAGTCCACCCACTTTGAGATGTTATAATATTCACAAACCAGTAACTCTTTCCTGTGATGCTTCTAAATTTGGTCTTGGTGCAGTCATTCTTCAAGAGGGCAGACCAGTAGCCTATGAATCTAGAACTCTAACCTAAACTGAGATGCAGTCTGCACAAATTGAAAAAGAGCTTTTGGCTATATTGTTTGCTTGTTCGAAGTTCTATGATTATATTTATGGCTGACCTATCCAGACTGAGACTGACAACCAATCTCTGGTAACTATTTTGAGAAAAAACAATGCACACAGCTCCAGCAAGATTGCAGCACATGATGTTAAAATTGCAAAAGTACAATTTCAATATGGTTTACACACAAGGCAAACTTCTTTATCTTACTGATTATTTTATCCTGATCACCCAGATGAACCACTGAACCGCATGACAATAAGAAAGCTGATTTTGAAGTCATGGAAGTGAGAATTATTTCTTCCATACATCTTGATGAGCTCAGAACTCACACAGCTTCAGATCCAGCTCTCCAGAAGCTCAACCATTTTATCAGTCAAGGATGGCCTATGAAGCAATCTTGTTTACCAGTAGATGTGCAGTAGTATTTTCCTTACAGAGACAAGATTTTGATGGAAGATGATATAATCATGAAAGGTCTAAAAGTGGTAATTCCAAAATCCTTGCAACAAGAGTACATTAAAATCTTGCATCGAGGTCACCTTGGAACTGATTTTACCAAAAGAAGGGTGAAAAAACTAGTATTTTGGCCTTCTATGTCAAAAGATATTGAGAAGGAAATCTCAGCTTGTTCTATTTGTAATAGTACTAAACCACACCAAAAAAAAAAGAACCACTTCAGCTAAACCAGATTCCTGAACTACCTTGGTCGACAGTAGCTGCTGATATTTTCGAATGGAATGGTCAACATTTCTTAGTATTAGTAGACTCATTCAAATTTGTTCGAGATTGACCTGCTTCATAACCTAACTTCTAATACTGTCATTACAAAATTGAAGAGACATTTTTCTGTCCATTGTAGTCCGCACAAAGTTGTTTCTGACAATGGTACACAGTTTACAAGTCAGCAGTTCAAGAGATTTCCTGAGACATGGGACTTTGTTCATGTTACTAGTAGTCCTGAGTATCCACAACCTAATGGCTTGGCTGAACATGCCTTTCAAAGTACAAAACAGTTGTTGGAGAAACCCAAACGAAACAAAACTGATATTTTTCTCAGTTTGCTTAATCTCAGAAACATTCCTAGTGATACTCTTCTTGGCTCACCCCCTCAAAGGCTTATGTCAAGACAAATCAGAACTACACTAACAATCCAAACAAAACCAGAAAACCTCTGAATGCATTAAAAGATGGAGAGATAGTGAAGATGCAGACAGATTTGCTGACTAGGACTTGTGAAACATCTATGTGAGGAGCCAAGATTGTACATTGCTGAATCACAAGGAGTGGAATTTAGGTGGAATCGGAAACATTTATTGCTGGTGTTCAAGCCAGTGTTACAGCATCTTGTCTGTATTGGAGACTCTAATTCTCATATCATGTTATTGAATGTTCTTGTTCCAGAGAACAATTCATCTTCTGCTCCTTTTCCTGAAAATGTCCCTGAAGTTCCTAATGAAGAACATTCCCCAGTGACTGTCCACATTACAGAACCCAGTACTGATTATTATATTACAAGGTCAGGTCAGATTTCAAAGCCTAATCCAAGATACACAGCGACCTGGATATGATTGTTATTGCCTATATGTTTATATAATCTGCATGCCTATCTGATTATGATTTTGCACATGCATGACAAAATTATCAAAGAGGGAGGATGTAGATCATAGTGTGCGTTGGACCTTTAAGAGCTATTCCAATCTATGGGTACGTGCATATAAGTACTGAGCACATGCAAGCAGAGTACAATTTTGTGTAAGAAGTCAGAGTGGAAGCATATATGTGTGTAGCAGTCAGTCAGTTAGTTAGTTCATTTAAGTTTAATATTCCAGTCATCTATCCTGATATGTTTGTGTGTAATAAACATCTTAAATAAGCACCCAAGCCTCATCGTCTTATCTGAATACACAAGGTGAGCGACATTCATGATTCTCTTAATTTAAGAGCCAAGTTCTTTTCTAAAGCATTACCTATTTTAGCTCTCTTTATACCATTAGAAACAGAGCAATTAGTTTCAAATTACATTTCATTTGCTCTTACTTACTTATCAGACATATTGTGATGCAAACACTATTATTTTTCAGTACTTCAACTCTTGTTTGTGACAGACTCATTTGTCCAGCATAACTTCTTTTTGTGTACTAATATGTGCTTAACATCTGTTATCCATCCATGATCACAGCACATTCAGAGTTTTTCTTATTATCTCTTTTTTTGCCTGTCATTTATCAGTGCAGGCAGTTACACCCTTAGAACAAGTTCTACCAAGTTTGCACACAAGTTTCTTTCTTGTAGTATACAACAAAGCATGCCCTTCTCACAGTCACAGTCACAGCCACAGGGTTCAACTTTTAGAGGTAGTGCCTTATGCAAACAAGAGCAGCCTTAGGTCAACCGGTGCCCTAGACAAAAGGGCTACATGGAGCCCCCCACCACACCACCTGCTGCCCACATTCTGGACTACCTACTGCAAATAAATACTGGAAAAGTGCCCCTAGTAGAGTGGTGCCCTAGGCGGCCACGTAGTTGGCCTATGCCTAAGGCCGGCTATGTATGCAAACTTACGTTTTTCGAAATGCCACCGTAGTTTTGCTAAATCAGTCTTATATATCCTTTTTGCTGAATGTCTCCAGTAAATTGAATAAAATGCTACTAAAGACTTTTTCCAAACAACCCTTTAACTGTCATGAAGATTTTTTTTTTTACTTTGCTGGAGCAAATCTCTATACAGGCATAGGACAATCTTTTCCTGTTGGTATAAGATAATAGTTTCTCAGTATTTACAATTTCACTGCTCAGGAAGACTTGTTTTTTATTTATGCTACCATTCATTAGTTTCTAGTATTGGTGGCAAAGTTAAATTTTATGTGAAAGGCTTATACAGAGTGTTTCCTTTTCCAATAAATTAGTGATCTCAAGTACAACGATGCAGTCAGGAAAATGATAAGTATTTTTGTTATGAGTCTCTTGCTTTGAATTTGATTGTAAAAAGTGATGGCAATTAAGCAATAACCCGTGAATGGGTGGATGTGGATAATGCTGAATTTACCTATGTTGGCATGGTGTGATCATGAGGGCAAAGCCCTTGTGATCAAACAAAGCCAACTGTGGTTAAATCTAGCATTACCCACACTCAGGAGTGGGTTATTGTTATTATACAATGGCATTATTTAATAAAGAAATTGCTTACCTTTCTTAAATAATGTCTTTGTCTAATGACCCTGTAGTGTTCCTACACATTCTTCCACATTTTCTGATGTACTGTCACAAAAATAACCATTATAATTATTAGTCTCTTTGTTCATCCTGGGCTGACAATGTCATTCCTTGTCAGTTTAACTGATTGTGCCTTCCAAGACTTTTTCTGTAAGTTTAAACTATATATCCATAGATTACATAAGGGATAATTTATAGCCAGTACCAGATTACTGTAGATTGAATAATATGTTTGGCTCACCAACTACAGTACCCATTTTGGAGGAAAGCACCAATGTTCTATGAAAAAGTAACTCCAAGCACAGAATGGAACATTGAGTTATATCTGATCTATTAAGTTGCAAAGATCTTAATTCAGTAAATTGATTTATTTTAGCTTAGATTATCACATGTGCAGGTCATAACTCTCTGGCAAGTGTTAAGGATAATCAGTGATTAGGGAAGGGGCTACCAGCATCAGGCAAGCAAGCACTACGAATGTAGACTCCTGTTGTAGTCCTTAAGTGAGGAAAAATAAATAAATATACAGAACCTCCTTCATTACTCAGACACAGTGAGATATATAAAGATCCAGGGTTCATATTACAGTCACCTTAAATTAAAACTGAGTAATAAAATACATTAACCATATGTTTACTCAGTATTTATTCATTTTATTTATTGACATGTGTTTGCTGAGAAAGTCTGATTGGGCACCGGTGCTCTTTTTCAGCATGTGCCTGGGGAGAAAAGCTCCATGGTAACAATTTAAAGCAATCAATATTTAGAATATCACATTTTATAATGCAGCTTCAGTAAATACATAGCATAACAGTCAACATAATCAATAAAATTGTTTGTCCTGGATTCCAGCATGTTATTTTGCCTTGTTCTGTTTTTAAATAATAAAATTTGCATTGATGTTCATGAACATTAAAATACAAGCATTGTATTACGAATTTACAGATAGAAGAGTGGTGTATAAAACAGGTAGGAGTGATTTAAGAAATACATTAGAGTGAGGCATTAGAGGAGATAAGCAAGTTTAAGTGTTATTAGAGAAGTAGCAATGGCATAGTAATTTGGTTGCTCTAATCAGAAGTTAATATATTAGTTTAAGTACTGCAATAAAGTGAAGTATTAGATGGGGATATGAAGGTTAAGTGATTTAATGCTTTAAAGGTGACATAAGAAGGTGAATGAAGGATGTTAGGAGAAGTTATGTCCCAGATGAGCTGTGGAGACAAAGCCAGGTGGCACAAAGGAAATCTTTTAGACATGTTTTGAAAAGATGAAGTTGTGAGATAGATCTGATGGGTACTGGAATTTTATTCCAAGTTCTAGCTACATTATTTGAGTAGAGACTAACCCCAGTAGCCCTCTGTGGTTTGTAAATGATAAGCAGTTTTTTTGCATTATAACAAATATAATGTTTGGTAGATAATATTAGACTATGGGTCTAATTGCTGGGAAGGCAAATGGAGTATAGATGATTTTGTGGGTTAAGATGAACTGGATGCATACCTCTCAGCTGTACAGATTTTTGCAGATTCCCAGATTTTTGCCTTATATATTTTTGGTCTGCTCCTCATAAAATTTGTGATTTTCTGAATTTTTTGGCAAGTCAGTGAGGGCTGAATTCACTAAGTAATGACAGCCATTTGAGTTTCAGACTTCACATCCTTCAGAAATGCATGGTATCAAAAGACCTTTTATTTTGGCAACATTTCAAGTTTATAAGAACATTATTTATCTATGTATTTATTTATTTATTTCACATTTGTTGACTGAGACAGACCAACTGGACAGATGCACTTTTTCAGCAGAGGCCCAGCGCGAAAAGCTTCAGATTACAGCAATACAACATAATTTCCACGTGAAAATAATGTACATTAGAAAAACTACATATTGTAACAGAAACAAAAAAAATGTACTGGATAATATAATGTAAATAAGAAAAAATGATATCATATGAATAGTTAGAGGGAAAAAAGAAATGTTTAGAGAGTGAGGATAATACGTAACAGCAAACAAAAAAGGAAACAGCAATATATGTAAGAGAAAGGGAGGGAGTAGGGGGGGAGAATGAGAAGGGAGAAAGTAGTAAAGGAAAAGGGGCAGAGTTCAAGTGGGATGGTCACAGAGACATAACCAGGGAATGCTTAGATATGGACTGTTTTCTTCAATTCATGGACATTAGTAATATTTCTGAGAGTCATGGGAAGCTTGTTCCATTGAGTGGCGGGAGAACAGCTATAAAGATTTTGTCCAATTAATTTTTTAAGTTTGTGAATCTGTAATAAACATTGGTCAAAGCTTTTAAGGGATTGGGGGATTATAGAGGGAGGTATATGTAGAGATACTAGGGCAGGAGGAGAGTTTGTTCAGGATAGAGTGTATGATAATAAGTTGAGTAAATAAGAGTTGGTTAGGAAGCTCTAGCCATCCAAGAGTCCTCAAAGCATGGCAGTGGTGAGATTTCGAAGGCAGATTAGCAGAGAATCTGGCTACTTTGTTGTAGGTGATTTCCAAGTTGGATAGAAGTAAAGATTGTAAATTTGTTAGCAAGAATTTGAGAACCATAGAAAAGGTTGGGTAGCAAGTAAGCATGCACAAGTGAAGTCTTAGAGTCATGGATGAGAAATCTTTTGTTTCTATATAGTATTCCAAGCTTTTGGTGGGTTTTCTTAATGCAGTGATGTAGGTTCAGGTCAAATTTAAATTAGTCATCTATGATCACACCAAGGAGCATTGTGTGCATTTCAGGAGTGATGGTAATGTTATTCAATGAACAGATGGTAAAAGATTATTTAAGGTGGTAGAGAGATTTAGGGAGGAAGAGGAGGAGTCTTGCTTTTTGGAGGTTGAGTATGGTTGTTAGCCAGGATTCAGTGAGGTTGAAGAATTTCTCTGTGAGGGTGAGCAAGCCAGTAGTGTTATCAGCAGTGGAAATGATAGTGGAGTCATCTACATACTGAATGAGTAAGGACTGGGGGCAGGATTAATGCACTTGGTTGGTAAAGATGTTAAAGAGAAGGGGACCTAAAATTGAGCCCTGAAGGACACACATTTTGATGGGAAGAAAGGAGAGAAGGCAGACAGCCATCTGACAGATTGCTGCATGTCTGTGAGGCAGTTGTTAAATGAAGAGACAATTTCTGTAGCCAGGTTAAGTTGGGAAAATTTAGAGATAAGGGTGGAGTGGGTGACAGTGTCAAAGGCTTTAGAGAGGTCTGACAGAGACAGGGCACTAGTTTATTTTTATCTCTGGCAAGGGAGATGGAGTTAGTAAAGGAGATGAGAGCAGTAGTGGTACTATGGAGAGGGCAGAAGCCATGGTGGGTAGAGGTGATCAGGTTTTGATGAGTAAGACAGGCTAATAATTGTTTGTGAACACAATGTTCAAGCATTTTGGAGAAGGGTGAGAGTATGGCTATAGGATGAAAATTAGACAGTTCTGTGGAATTCCCTCCTTTATGGATTGTATTATGTGGAATTATTTCCAAGTAGTAGGGACAGTGGATTCCCTAACGGAGCAATTTATGAGGCTAGAGATTGCTTATGCTATAGAATCGGCTGCAGTCTTTAGGAAGAGAAGTGGCAATTTATCAGCTGATGGGGAACATGGTTTTAGTTTTTTGATGTAACTGGTAGGAACTGGTTTCAGTGAAAAGGGTGAGTTGTGTAGATGAAGGGAGGTAGGGGGTGGGAGAGTAGGTGTATTGGAAGCCTGCATAATAGGACTGATGGAATCAATGAAGACTGAATTAAGGATAGTCGCAGTTTCAAGGGGAGTATTATTGGGGGAAGGGTAGGGTGCAGAGGGATTACCTGGGTGGAGAATCTGAATGACAGTATTCCAAAACTGTTTGGAGTTTCTGGGTGTAGTACTTTGGAGTGTGTGGTAGAAGTTCTTTTTGTCATTGATAATATAGTTTTTAGTCAGATTGCAAAATTCCCTACATTTTTGAAAGTTGTCAGGAGATTTGGCTTTGGTCCATAGTTTCCATGCATTATCTCTTTTGTGTATCAGAGACCAGGTAAAGTTAGAAAGTCAAGGAGAGCATCGAGATTTTACTCTGACCATTCTGGGTGGGGCAAGAGAGATAAGCGTGTTAAGGAACATGGAGTTAAATTGAAAAACTGCTTCCTCTAGAGGTAGGGTTGATAGGAATGAACAATCTATAGCTAGGAGGGAGTTGTTAAAAGTCACAGGGTCAAAGTTAGTTAGCTTAAAGCATACTGTAAATTTGTGAGGGCGAGAGTAATGGGGGAGAATTTTTGGATGCAAATTGGACTGTGGTCACTTATGGAATCTGGTAGGGGTTCAGAGTAGTAACAGAGGTTAGGATTAGAAACAAGAATCCAGTTGATGCTAGAGTTTGGGTTAGTGGGCTTCTAATGAAAAGTGGGGGAAGACATGCATTGAGTGAACTCATACAGGTTAATGCTAACAGTAGGGGAGTTGGAACAAAGAGTTAGCCAATTCATGTTAACATCACCTAGAAGTATAGTCTCATTGGGTATATTGTCAGACATCCAGTGGAGAATCAGTTCTAATAGTGGTATGTTATCTCCTGGGGGTATATAGATCGCAAATATTATTAGGGTTTTGTGGATGTTCGGTTTATAATTAGCCATATTGAGTTCTGCTGGGCGAAAAGAGGGAAGAAGATTGGATGAAGTTAAGGATAGGTGATCAGAGTAAACAATGGCAACACCTCCTCCTTTTTATGTGTTTGGTCATGAAGTAGAATGTTGTAACCTGAGGGAAGAAATTCATTGTCTGTATTGTGAGGTTTTAGTCAAGTTTCACAGAGTGCAACTATGTTAGGAGAACATTGGTCTATCCAAGAGTAGAATTCAGTTGGCCTATTAAGGATATGATGGATATTAATGGAGTAGAAGGATAAATGTTTGGGGTTAAAGTTATGTGTATGCAAAGAGGTTGGATAGTATAAAGTTGATGGCTTAATAGTGAGGCCAGGGCTGGGGTGAATGTCACCTGAGAGTTGAAGGGTGTTGAAGGAATGCAGGAGAAGATTGATAGAGGGGAAAAAAACAGAAATTTATGTTTGGTTCTATATGGTGAAGGGAGCTTAGGAGGTAAGTTAATTTTGGGGTGATTAAGTTCAGTACAAGAGAAGAGTGAGGTTGAAATGGGAGATGAGAAAGGTATATATAAGTGTGCAGTATATAGAGAGGAAGTTGGTGAGCAGGGATAGTGAACTAACAGGATGTGATATGAGGTGTGGTTGGAGACGAGTATTAAAAGAGAGAATATGAGGAGGAGGAGAAAAGAAAATGAGAGGAAATAAATAAATAAATATTAACTCTTGCAGAAGTCTTATTGACTTATTTATAGTCCTTTTGTGGCAAACAGATAGATTCTAACAAAGTAGGGCCACTGTGCTTCCCTTGTATGAGAATTTTCATGGAATATTAGCTAAAACTGTGAAATCTTTCGAGAATTATAGACAAAACTGCCAACATGATAGTGAATCTTAGAATATCTCAGCAATTTGTGGTAAGTGTTCCTTTTGCTTCAGAGAAGTCAAATGACTGTTTCATGTTTTTCTTCACCTGCTGACACAAATGGAGTCCAAATGACAAACCCACACAAGAGACTTTCCTGATACATGTACGAAAAGTGATAGAGCAATAGAAGTTTGGGTAATATTTGCATCAGCACACCTCCACAGTTCATTAGTATGCATGGAATGGACAAGGAGGATCACAAAGTAATGTTGAATGCTGGTATGATGCTCATGCATGCACATACATAGTAGCCTAATAATACATGCAAAAGTTGCCTCCATAGACCGGGATTATCAATGTGCATACCTGATCACTAATGGAGATGCAATTCTTTCCCTCAGTCAGGTATTGCAGTACATTTTCTATTTTCAGACCTAGAACGAACAACAATCTAATGAATCCCTGGCTGCAGAATGGGTTATTGTGTGCACAAGATGTACAGTGTCACTTTTGGGAAAAGTATTAAACTGCATACTTATAAAGTCGTCATTCACTGACAGGCATTACTGGCAAACTACCACCAAGCAAAGATCTGGTAACTCAATGCGAAAACATTTTCACATCATCTAAGGAAGGGATCCATATCTGCAAGTCTAACTCCTTGTGCATTACCCACTTAAAAGGCCTGAATCTGATATGTGACATCAACAAAACCTGTTGGAGAGACAGGCTTGTCTCCCAGAGCCTGCCACGTCTCTGGAATAGACTTCCCATACATGTCAAACAGACTACCTTGCTGACCCTCTTCAAGTGCAACCTTGATGAGTGGATAGGAAACCACAAACCTGTCACAGGGGTTCTACCTGTGTCCCTCATTGACATGGGCAACAGGTGCTGACTGAGGTTTCTTTTTTGGGGATAAACTCTTGGCTAAGCTTGTAAGGGCCCCAGGGAAATTAGCCTAGTAACCTCCTATGATCCTATGATCCTATGAAAGAAATGAACATGTTGGAAGTTAAAAAGAGTGTTGCAAGAGAGTGTTGAGAGTGTAATTAAGGGAGGTGTGTATGAATGCAAAAGATAGGAAATGGGAGGGAAGTAGTAGGTAGGGGAGGGTAGAGAGAGAAAATGTAGAGATGTAGGAGGGGAGTAGCTGGGAGGGATAGGACTTAATTGGCTGAGATGTACAGGAAGTTATAGTGTGGATGGGCGGGGTCAAGATAAATAGCTATATGAAGTGGGGATGGGTGGGAATGGGGGTAGGGTTGGAGAGTGGAGCGAGACTGAGCGTAGCGAGGGTGAATGGAGCTGGCCGGCCCTGGACTAGTATCTAACTAGAAAGAAAAACAATCAATCAGATAAGGATGTCACAGGTAGTTATCAAAAAGGTAAATGACTGTTCAAAATATCCTTAACAGACAACAGAAATCTATTAGACACAGAGGATAATATGAATAGAGAATATAAGTTTAAATGTCAGTATCTGTGTCAGTATATGTTGGAGGCTATGGCTGTTGCAAAAATAGATTTCAGATACAAACTATAGGTGATATAAAATATATAAAGGTCTATTACTAGGTGATGTAGGCAGAAGTTTTATAAAAAGTTTAAGGAGAATGCAAATTAAGAAACAAGGAGAAGATCCAAAGAAGAGAGAGAGAGTCTTATTAAAGGACAGGAGAGAGAGAGTTGAAGTCAGCAGTATGAGGGCTAAGCTAAGACAGCATATAGAGTCAGTAACTTTGGACAGGACTATCTCCAGAGGTAAAGTCCTTAGCTAAGGAAGAAAAGGGAGGGGAGCGAAATAGTGGAGTGGAGTGGTGATGTATGAGAAGCTGTTACAATCAAGTACAATTGAGAAATTTAGCTACAAACTACAATGTTTACAATCATAAGTAGTGGAATTGACCTTAAGATAAGTTTAGGCACATGAAAGTAGGGTATTCCGGAGACAAAGAGCAGGTTCATCATGTGTTGTTCAGGCAGGTCAGCAGATTTGTAATAGGGGGAGTGGAGGAATGTGGCACCTTAAAATAAATCTAGGTATATGAAAGCAGGGTATTCCAGAGACAAAGAGCAGGTTCATCACGTGTTGCACAGGCAGGTCAGCAGATCTGTAACAGGTGGAGTGGGGAGGTGCAGCACCCTGGACTTACACACTTAAGCAACTTCCATACATCACCAAATTACCACAGCAATGGCCAAATGAGGAAAGCATTTAAAATGTGTGCCTATTTTTGGGGCTTTGCCCCCCCCACATTATTTTTGGAATTGTCCAGGTTTTTTTGTGCTAAGAGGTTGAGGGCTATGGGTGGATATAAGATAGGTAGTGAGAAAGTTTGTGCCAGTTAAGTGTTTTTAGTGCTAAACATTGGTGGGTCGGGTATATTTTTTGCAAGCAAATCTGGCAATTTTGTTGCAGTATTGTTCAAGTTTAGAACTAAGTAAGGTTTGTAGGTTGGTCATGGGGGCGCTACGTAGCAGAGTGGGTAAGAGGTAAGTTGTAGTTACCTTGGCAGAGTTTGTAAGGAATTTCTTTTCTCTATGTAGGGTGCCTATTTTTTATGTGTTTTCTTGATGCTGTTGTGGATATGTAAATGGAATTTAAGATTGTCATTGATTGTCATGCCAAGTAGTTTTGTATATGAAGTAACTTCAATTTTGGTATTATTTATGGATGAAATTTTAAAGTTGTTTTTTTGTTTTCAGGGAAATTATATTTTGGAAAAAAAGAGAAATAATTTATATTTTGGGGATTTAGTATCAGGTGATTATCCTGCAGTCAACTTTGAACAGAGTTATAGGTCTTTCAAGTAATTTTCTGAAGATGTATGAGGTTATATGAAGTGTATATCAGAGCAGAGCAGAATTGTATATTGTATGAGGGAAGCTTGCTGAGAGGATTTATGTAAATTGGCAGTGACTATACTGAAGAGTAGAGGGCAGAGAATGGATCCCTATGGCACAACAATATTGACAAAAGGAAGGGTAAATAAAGGGGAGAGCCATTTAACAGACTGCTATCTATTGGTTAAGCAGTTGTCAAATCACAGTAGTATGGATTGTGATATCACTAGGGATGACAGCTGACAGAGGAGTTTTTGGTGAGAGACTAGATCAAAAGCTTTAGCGAGGTCATGGAGTATAGAAGAAACAAGTTTGCCTTTGTTTCTGCCTTTGTCTGCAGTACTGCTATGGGTGTGTCTAAAACTATGCTGTGTAGGGGATCTGGAGCTTTTTCTGAAGGATGTGTTCAATAGTTGTTTGTGAATGCACTTCTCCAGAAGTTTTGACAAAAGGGATTATATGGCAATAGGTCTGAAACTGATTATATTAGATGAGGTTCCTCCTTTATGAAGGGGAATGATGAATAATTGTTTCTATAGAGAAGGAACATATGCTTCCTTGATAGATCTATTAATTAGAACAGACACAGGGTATTCTATGGAATTAACAGCAAACTTTAAGTATTCTGCTAGGAGATTATCTGCTGAAGGAAAACAGAGTTTCAGTTTAGGGAGTGGTGATTTTATGTAGGCAGTCTGGATGGGTTTTAGGATGAAACAGGAGGTGTTTCCTGTCTGAGGAGAGGGCATGTCAGAATTGTTAGGTGGAAAATCTTTAGTAAGTGCTTTAGTGCTTTCAATAAAATGTGTGTTAAACTGAGCAGCTGTTTCAGAGAGAGTGTTATTTGGGGCAGGATTAGAATTGGTAGTTATTCCAGGATGGTGAATATTATTTATAGAAGACCAGAATTTCTTGGGTTGGAACACTTATTTACTAAGGAGTTACAGTAGTAGATGTTCATGTCTGCATTAATCTGTCTTTTAGTATGATTATGTACTTCTTTAAAGTGTTGTAGGTTTTGATGAGAACTATGTTATAACCATTTTTTCCATCTATCAGGTGCCTGCTATGAGTGGATAACCAAGGAATATTGTTATTCTTTATTTGTTTTGTTTTGTGGAGCCAGACTACTGAGCGTTTTCAGGAAAAGTGTGATAAATTTGTGTTCAGCTTTATTGAGTTTAATATTTTTTCAGCATAGACAAGTTAAAAGAAATTAAGATTCTACGAAATGCATCAGGATAAATAATTGGTGAGGTTATGGAAAGTTCTAAATAAGTTTTGTTTTACATAATGTGTACTGAGTCTGTTTGTATATATACAGGGAGGTGGTCTCTGAGAGAATCAGAGATGGTGGTGCTGGAGACATACTTTGTGGAACCAGACACCAATATCCGGTTGAGACTTGAGACACAGTTTTTCGGCTAGTTATAATGTGTGGGGGTGGTAATGAGTTGAGTCAAGTCAAATAAGTTGAGGCTACCAATCAAAATGAACATCATCTGGGATTATTTTTTTCCTTAGAAATTGAATGTATGTTGGATGTTTTCCAGGGTTGTAGCATTATTGCCTGAGGGAATACAGAGTACTATATTATATACTTGTTTATTGTTATTTAGTTTAAGATGGGAGATGAGGAGTTCAGCATTATGTAATTTAGGAAAATGTTTATTATAGGGCAAGATTTCAAAATAGTAAGCATATAGTAAAGCTACTCCACCACCTTTTTTGAGTTCTATCAACCTTGATGATATTATAATCTGGGAGTGAAATTTCAGAGTCAAGCATATGGAGTTTCAGCCATGTTTCAGTTATGGCAAGAATATCTGGTTTATTGTGGGAGATCCTGGCATGGAATTCTGAAATGTTGTTATAGATGTTATGAGTATTTAAGGAAATAAGTATAAGCTGTTTATGTGAGCTTGAGGTAGGCAGGTTGTGTTTTGATAGTTTTGGTGATGGTGGTGTGGTCCATGTTTTGGAAGAAGATGGGTGAGTTGAGTAGGAAGGGGTGCTTGTCATGGTATTAGAAAAGCACTAAGCATATTTAATAAGAATACAGAATTATGGGGTTAAAATATTTTGGTTTAGGCAGTTAATGACTGCATTCTTTAATTACTGTACTGAAAAAATTCCTGCAAAATCTGAAAGGAACCATTTCAATTATTTTTAAGATTCTGTCATGTTACTTGGGTTGCTTAATTAAATATGCCACAGTTTGAACAAAGTCCTTCCCTGCATTGCTTTAATGGAGCTGTTATGTCCTGATATTTAGATGTCCTACTAAAAGAGTTTTGGGATGAAGTTCTTGGCACACATCTTGGCACACATCTTGGTTAAATGTAGCCCTGTGTACAGAAACCCTTCCCCATGCTGCATTAATGGACTTGTCATGCTCTGACATGAGACTGCTTATAAAAAACTGTTTCTAAAAGTTCTTGTCTGATTATTCAGGCAGGTTACTTAAATATAGTCCCCTGTAAAGAAAGCCCTTCCCTGTGCTACTTTATTGACCCTATCAAGGCCCTACATTCAGATACCCTGCTAAAAGGACTTTTATTGCATGCATACGTTACTTTGATGTCTTTGGTGAGCTGTGCACAGCTATTGAGACAATTTAACTATCAACCATTTTCTGAGGAGAAGTGTACTTCTCTGAAGAGTCCGTTTCTTCTTGATAAGCATATTCCTTTGCCTATTGCTGACAATGTCATCTTCTTTTTATTAAAGACAGATTCTAGTGTTGTCACAAGGTTTTATATCTGATCTTTTCTTTTTACGTCTGTTTTTTTTTTTAGAGGGTCTTGTCCCATTACTTTGGGTTAGGTATGTGAATATATATAAATAAATGACATGTTCTTACATTCAGATCACCTGCTAAAAAGACTTTTAGGAAGTTAGCAGCTATCATAATAATTTCTTATCTCTCTGTATTTGATTAGCATGTTGCAGTTTGTAACAGGTTGTTATATATTTTTTTTCTCCTAAGATAAGCATTTGCATGCACAAATATGGGGTGTTTCTTCCAGAGTTTCCTATTTCTTCCCCATTTAAATGTTTTTTTTAATGAATCTGACTTCCACACGTACACAGCACACCTCTCACGTGTACCTCATTATGAGGAATGTTCCCCATTTTGGGTCTTAAAAAGTCCATGTTCCTCACAGTTCCACACTAAAACGGCCTGTCACAAAGTATAAAGAATGGTTTTATTTGCCTAAAGTACATAATATTGAATCATATTAATTCATCAAAAGAATTGTTTAAAGGTATAAAGCAACACTGTTTAGCCATCCTGTGAGCTTCCTTGTTGAAGTTGTTACTAAGCTGATAGTAAATGTTCCACATGTTGCTTATTTGTTTCACACTGTGAGAGGTGGAAAGTTGAGAGCTTTGGGGCACGCATCGTGCCTTCTGCAATTTGCTCACTTGTTCTTATAGAATTTGTCTTTTTCTCTAGCATTTTCTGTGCAGACTCCCTTTGGGACAATAGGCAATTATTACTATGTATGTCAATGTACCACATAGTAGTAGGTAAATGCCCTTAAGGTTTTTATCTTGTTTTCCTTCTAGTATCATTTTTTCTCTTGTATTCCACTGGAAATACTTCCTTACCTGGTTACATCACTATGTTGGTAGTAAAAGTAGTCCTGTGGATGACCAAGCTGATTGGCTCCTGCAGTTTCAGGAGTTGAAGGTATGTCCCACTTTGTTTCCCCATACTCCTATTCCCCAGCTGCCACATCCTTCTCCACATTTATAGTGTCAAAATTCCATCTACCAATATACAGTAAGTAAAACACCATGATCAAATTATACTACCCCTATAGCTTACTGTATATAAACCTAAAAATGTTACTTACATGCATACCACCTTTACTACAGGCTCCCTCAATTCTCAAACTGAACTGTCATTATAAAATAATTTAATGAATAATACTTTATATTCCTTCTTAATACCCACAATCAACTTTACTAAAGACTTTAACCTTGCCTGTGATATAAATAGTTCCTGCTGGACAGACAGATATCTATCGCAGAGACTACCCCTTCTCTGGAACAGACTCTCCATCCATGTGAAGCAGAGTTCCTCCTTAATCCAATTCAAGTGTAACTTGGATTGGGAACAGGAAATCCATCCCTGGTTTAACATCTATGTCACTAATGGACACAGGCAGCCTGTAAATGGTTCATCTACTATGCCCCTGCTTGTAAATGTTTCACCTCCCAAGTCCCTGTTTACACTTATCAAGGGTACCAGAACTTGTCAGTGATCTGGGATGCATGGCTAGGCTTAAAAAGGCCCTTTTGGTCATTAGGCTAGTAAACACATATGAACCTATTATATTACTTGAAGTATAGCATTACTTCCGCATTTACTGGACTATATATTTTTACCTATTGCTTCTTGGAAAATTCTTTTTCTGAATTCAAAAGACACTCCAAATTAATAATACATTCCTCTAGAACCACAATATCTAATCAAATAAGCAAAGTTAATAATCACTCTATCACTTATCCACTAATCTTTTCTTATACTCTACAACTACTAGTAGAGTGTCTACCAAAAATAATCTCAACATTGTCAGCAAACTTAAAAACTTTCAGTCTCAAACCTCACTTACAAACCTACATATTTATGAGTAGCCTGTTACAAACCTAAACCTAACTAAAACTTATATTAAACCTATACTATAATATTTAGCACATGCTCACAGTATCACCTCATCTTCAGTTATAGAACTTCTAACATCTAACCTCTCACTCCATCAAAAAGTAGTGACAACAGCAAACATTTTTTTCCTTAATATAGCCTCTAGAAACCTTATTCTGCACTGGTCCCATGTTTCTCTTACTCAGTCTTTGATAACATCAAACAAAACCTCAGATCATAAACACATATCTAATTACTATATAACCAATACTAACAAAGCACCCATTTCACTCCTCTTCTCAAGAAAATGGTCCTTCACTTTGTAATAACCTCATTACTAACATCCCAGCTTATTCTAAATGTCATCCCATTTATAGTTTGCAAATCCAATGAAATCATACCTTTCAATATAGTAGTACTGCCCTTGTGCAAATCCCATTACTAATCCCCCACCTTCTGCAGTCAGATCAAACAAATATCAAAACATGCTCACATTTTCATTATAGTAGTCTGTTGCAGATCACAGGTGAATTTAATGGTTTGGATAAAATATGCAAATACCTTATTTGCTGTTTATATGCTAATATTACAGTGGGAAATGGAATATGTACATATACTGTAAAATAATGCTGAACATACTACTTATGTGTGTGAGTTTATGTTCTATAGATGTGTCTGCTTAATATGCAGCAAATATTATATAGTGTTTCACCTGTTAAGTTATATAAATCTGAGTGTTTTAGTATATTTTTACTGTTAGCTCACCCAAATGTATGTAATGTGAAGGTTTTCTCCCAGGGTCTCTGCGGAAAATGGACTTTGCCTGGTCAGACTTTCCTGGTAAACAAATGCAAATAAGTAAATGAATAAACAAATCAAAATAAAATTGGGAAGTTATACTCTTTTTTTCTCAACACTTGCTCACTTTCCTAACATTGTCAGTATTGACATTACTATATTATGCGTAAAGATCATGTTTAAAGGTACAAAACACGTTTTTCTTTTCAAACAAAAAAGTGTTCAGATGCATCTTTATGCTTGTGAACACTTTTTGTGTGAAAAGAAAAGTGGATCTTGAAGCCTTTAAAAATATATAATGTTTTAAATATCCCTTTAAAATGAGGAAGACTAAATGTAGTAAGCTGTGTTTACAGCATTAACACTGATGATTGTTTCATCTCCCAAGCCCCTGCTTACACTTATCAAGGGTACCAGAACTTGTCAGAGATTTGGGATCCATGGCTAGGCTTAAAAAGACCCCTGTGGTTGTTAGCCTAGTAAACACCTATGAACCTATGAACATTCATAGGAGAGCAGGGAGTGGTTATATCATTCTGGGTTCCAACTCTAATACTGCTGGATTAGCACAAGTAATTGCAAATTAGTCATGCAACAGTTAACTTGTTCAATTAACAGTTTGGCAGAAAGCTAATGATATAATGATCACACCAAATGACATTAAAACAACATCTGATATTATGTCCCCTCAAGATTTACTAAAATAATTCTTCTCTTCTTCTGTCTCAGACCCTGTAACTCAACAACAGTCAACTCCTAGATTATCTTTGCCTCTTTACTCCCTAATCTTTTCCACTGAATCAAGTAAAAAAAATCAAACACCATAATTTAGATGGTCCTGTAGGGACTAATCAACTGCAGTCATGGTTTATACACCTAATACCTCAAATTAAACTAATGCAAAGCATCTACAATATCTTTATTTGCCAAAGAATCTTTCCTTCTATCTTTAGAAAGGCCATGAACATCTTCATAGCAAATCGTTCCAACCCAAACACTTCCTTTGACTTCTGATCCATCTCTGTTCTTCCCATTGTTGGTAAAAATTGTACACCTACATCTTTTATAATCACCTGGAAAAATATTGTATGCTCTCACCCTGTTTAGGTAGAAACCCCACGACTACAATCTGGACCCTCACTGATCACGTCTTACTAGATATGGATAAGGATAACATAACTGGAGCTTTATTTATAGATTAAACTTATCAACTTAAATCATTTGAACTAGCAGACCATACTGTTCTCCTTACAGTCTTCATTAATACAGGTCTTAGCCCTACTTCAGCAAATGTGTTTTAAATCTGCATTACTGACTGACAATTCAGATTCAAACTTGGTTAATTACTATGAAAACTAATTTTACTTAAGCAGGGAGTATCTCAAGGATGTATTGATACTCCATTCCTATTCTCACTGTTTTTGAATCAACTGTCTTCCAAAGTTACACAAACCACACTACCACATTAAGCTGATGATGTGTTTTTACAGATCTAACCTAATCCCAGATCCTACTAAGCAACTCCCTGAACAAGGTGTCACTACACTGACATAGTGGCTGCAAAATAATAACTTATTGCTAAACCTCACTACAACTAAAGCTGTTTTCTTTGGCACAACTCACAGACTCAGATTAGTGCCCACCAAATGGCACATAAGCAAATTCAACACACAATTTGAAACTGGCAAGCATTTTCAACACTTAGGAATATGGCTTGGTCAAAGCCTTAACTTAACAGTTTCACATCCAACAAACCAAAAGGAAAATTAATATATACTTATTTTGTACCAGAATGTTCTCACTTCTTGGCTCCAGAAGGAAGAAATGCCAGTGTAAAAGAAATATTACTACCTCCAGTCTCTGCGTCATAAAAGCACCACCATCACTGTCTGACATTTTGTTACCTTTGTATCCCAAAAGAGAATACCACTGCCCAGTTCTCTCCAAATACTAAAACAAAAGTTTTACAACCATTTGCAGGCAAATATCAAAAAAACTCACAAAAAATTAGGCATGCTTTACCGCCATTACCAATTTATCTCTCCCTCCACCAGGCTCACTCTTACTAACACTTACCTAACCCCATCCCTACTATATGGAGCCTCTATCCTTACCAACCTGCACTCCTACCTCAAATCTAAACTCTCCTCCTGCTACTATAAGATCACAAAATTCGCAACTGGCCACAGATCCAACACCCATCACTGTACCTCCCTACACCAACTGAAATGGCTTGAACTCCCCAATTATCTCATCTATACACAACTCATCCAAGCACATAAACTTATATTTAATGCCTCTCTCTGTCCCTCCCTCATCTCAACCTTTAAAATGCATCTTCCTAACAGATGCCTACGATCCAACCAACAAAATCTAATTGAACTGCATAAACCTCCCACCCACCTGCCAAACATCTCCTTTCCTTCTGCCTCGCACGCCACTGGAACTCCCTCCCACCTCTCATCCGTACCACCAGTAGCCTCTCTGTCTTTAAATCTCTTCTCCACTCTCACCTAACATCACTGTGGGAATGCTCTTGCTCTCATCCTACATAATATCTCTATCTATAATCCCTCCCTACCTCAAACACTTCTGTTGACACCTTCTTAGTAACTGTCTCTCTTTATTCCTCCTTAAAACATTTCTATTGGGGTACTTTGCACTACCTTTTACAACTGAACAAACTCAATTATTAACACTGTGATTCTTTTTCTACCCTGACATTGACTATTCCTAAAATTGTAATACTTTTCTACTCTGACATTTAACATTGGGATATTGCATCTACCCTGCTATTGATCATTGCTACAACTCTGATACTTTATCTACTCTGACATTTTATTTTCTAAATTCTCTTAACCTCTGCATCAGTATCTAGTAGATTCACAGTTATGTCTTCTTAGTACTCTGTGTAACTTAGAATTATTTTTTAATATTTTTTGTAACACTGTAATTATAACTAGTTGTATTTTTTTTGTAATACTGTTATTATAACTAGTTGTATCTTTGGAGCTTTTCTCCCCAGGACTCCATTGAAAACGGGCTCCTCAAGGCCCAATGGACCACCCTGGTAAACAAACTGCAAATAAATAAATAAATAATAAATAAATAAATAAATAAATAAATAAATGTATTCAGACTTAGGAAATCTATTCTTGTAATATCAGAAAAATAAATAGTTACTCCAAACTCAGATCTGCACTGAAACAATATCTTATCAAATCCAGGAGCTGGAAATGTTTTGTGAGGAGTCACCCAACATTTCATCTCTCCACCATTTCACTCTTCACTGAACATTTGCTCACACTGTGCTCATATACTTACATTGCTATTGTCGCCAGTTACCATTAATCCCTCTCTTCTTTCCTCTTGGAACTTACCTCTTCATTTTACCTGTCTTACTTATTTCTCCAATTTAACCAACTGTTCTTTACTTATCTCCATCTCAGTATTGCAAATATTATCAATAAAGCTTAATCAGTTCTATAGCTTATTTGTGCTAAATAATGCTATAACTTCTTCACTTATTAATGCAAACATTTCATAAGCCTGCTTTATATTAAATTGTCTTACTTTCATGTTAAATCACTATATCTTGTCTTTACAACCCAGGTTGGATCTGTAAACAGTCCATTGGAATCAATGTCTTACCCTGCTAAATAAAGTTATCTTAGCCTGATAAAACTTGAATTGGAAAGAGACAATGGGCTTATCACATTAAGTGCATCTTAGGAATATGAATTGCATTGGAAAGGCCAATGCAATGAAGATCACAGACTGTTGCTCATACTAATAGTCCAAATTTACAGTTGCATTTTCCAAATTGATCTGTTTTCATCTCACCCAAAGGCATTTACTGAAGGAAACCAAACACTGTTACCATATTTAGCAACAGGCAATCTAGATGAGATTATCTTTGTTTAGTACAATAGTTTATTCTGTTCTTCAGACTGGTATATTTTAATACAATTTTTAACTCATGTATCTGTTGATTTTGTAGCTCCTAATAACAGTAAGTTAAACAGACTCACCATGGACCCAGCACCACTTTTGTTGATATTCCTTTCATCTTTAGTGTCATTTTCATTTACTTTTTATACTTTAATTGTGTTCATTTTTTATTGATTAAAATCAAGTAGATAAAAATGCTTGCTTTTGAGGATGGTCTAGGTAGACAGGTCAATTTAAAGGTCATAGGCAAAAGTGTCTGCTTTGAGGGATGATCCAGGGAGACAGGCCATTTAAAGGACATACTTACAGTCATATCACATGCAAACTGAAACTGTGGCAACCAGCCTTTGACCATATTTTGAAATACATCTATGCCACATTCTATGTTATACAACAAAAATATAAATTCAATGAGCATCCATAATATGTTCCATGTATTTTTCTTACTTTAAGGTAACAAAATAAACTGGCATCAAACCATAAATGGCAGACATGCTTTATTTAAAACTAATGAATGTGCTTTCCCACTACGCTCAAGATGTCTCCTCATTAAAAGAATACAACACACTTGGCATGGGGGTCAGAGTCATCACCAAGGCGATTAATTGATTAAACAGTAGTGTACCATTATAACAGGTGTAACTGTCCATCAGAACATGGTTCAATGTACACACTAAGAAAGAGAATGTGCTGTGGATTTATAATTTATTTATTTTCTTTGAATCTGTTAACTAAGTTAGATTATTAATCAAAACTGATCATTTTGAATCTCCACCTAGAAAATGTATAATGCATGCTACTATGTATTGAGTTAAAAAAATCCACATATTTTTGAAAGGTAAGGCTTAACACTGAAATGTTTAGCCCCAGTGACCTAGGAACATTATGTCTTCAATACTAGTATAAATCTGTTTCCATCAGATAGCTCTCCCTGCCTCTAAAAAAGGTAATATTTAACAAAAGATTTAAGAAACATACATTAAGCAGAGTGCTACTGGCCAAGTCCTCAAATGCCTTCCAAGTGCATTTAATTAATCAGATTTTTTTGAATAGCAGTTATATGATTCTAAGTCTCAACTCTGAAATAATTATGTCAAAATAAAATCAGTTATTCTCCATACAACAGCTAATCTGAAAGCCTACAGAAAACAACATGCAGCAACATTTTTCAATGTAATCTTTTTTTCTGGTACAGTGATATGCTAGTCCATCATTATTTAACACATGCTCATAGATGCTGCAAGTTCTACAAGTCTGCATCCCAGTGTAAATCATTTTTACTCTATTTCCACCAGACAGATTAATTCCACAAACCATTTCTTTTATATTTCTACAAGATTTATTCATAAAACTGGATTACTTCCTACTAAACCGTTTATGTGTACATCCTTGGACTACATAAACCAGTTGTAAATATTATTTTCTAGATACACTGTTGTCTTTGATACAGACACTGATATGTGTTCTTAGATGGGCATAATTTCCAGTTGTTCTCAGGCCAACAATATTGTTACAACTGTTGTAATGTCTGTAGTTTCAAAGATACAGATTGTGTAGTTAGGGAATCCAAACACTAGATCTGAATCCATCCTCAAAGACTGTGATGCCATCATTGATGATATACATACGAATGACTTTGTTTTCACTTTTGTTTTCTTTTTTATTCTTAACTAATTCATTATTTGTTATGAACTGCTGGGTGAAATTGACTAGTCCCAGGATGCTCAACAATAACTGCTGCAGTTAAATGACTTGCTTATAGTCATAAAGTACAGAAAGGAGACTGGGGGAAGCTTAGAGGTATAACCTTTCCAGCTGTATTAAATTACAAGAAAAAAAAAAATCATCTTTGCGGTCATCTTCACTTAAAGAATTTAACACACTTCTTTGACTTATCTAAGAAAAATGACAGAACATGCCAGGTTAGTACCTACCTAGTAGTGTAAATACCATCTTGGGCCTCCCTTGAAGAGACGCCACTAGCCTAGTTGGAATAATCGGGTCTATATCACTTTGTCAAATCCCACATCAGCGAATACCTCTTTGTGGAACACCTATCTATCAAAGCTCCTATTCAGTGAATGGACTTTTCAGTGAAAGTTTTCCTATAGAAAAACAATGGTCGGCCACTATCTGGAACTTGCCCTTTTCCCCACTGTAGTGCGATCTCAGAGTTGGTATATTTAGTTGTGTGTGTGTGTGGGGGGCATAGCCCCCCACTGGGGTAGATGTTAAGGTTTATGATTTTATTCACATTTGCTAGGGTGGCCTACCATTGGTTTGCCCAAGGAAAAAATTTGCTGAAAAGTTTGTTTGGTTATTAAGTGCTTCGATTAATAGGTGTTCGATGAATAGGTATTTGCTGATGTGGGATTCATCAGAGTGCTATAGACCTGTTACTAATCCAGTCAACAAACGATAAATATACTGATGACATAAAACAAGCTTGTGGATTCTTCCTCCTTGTTATTTCACTGTAAAGGGACAACCAGACTGATATGCATTAGAAACAGAAGGACAGAAGTGAGTTGAACTCTGTTACCTTTTTTTGTTTAGTGTAGGGTATTCAGAGTGAGGTTATTCTTTATTGCTGTGTGACTCCCATGATCTCCTTGCCTCTTTTTAACCTGCAGACTACTTCAGTGTGACTTCACACAGGTTTAGCCTCTCTAGGTTAGGGTTACCAGCATGTTTAGGGTTCCATTCATGTAGTCGAACTTTTACAAGTTTGAAACACATATGGTCGAGTCCATACGTTTGAGTTTGTAAAAGTTTGAGCGTTTGAATGGAAATCTCCATAAGCAAAGGTTTCCATTCACTTCAATGTGATATGATCTCAGATTTGGTATATTTAAGTAGCGGGGGTGTGGGGAGGTGCAGGGCTGCTTGCCCCCCTGCTTACAACAAGTTATTGCTTTGTACATTGTATTTTTTTTTTTTTTTGCATAGTCAAAGTTCTGTAACTTTGAACTTAATGGTTCGACCATTAGGTGTTCGGAGTTATGGAACTTCAACTATCTGATATAGACCCGCATGTTTAGACTTAGTCTGCTGATGTAAGGGTGTAACAATACTGTTATTAGCCATGATATCCACTACTGCATCTAACAGGGATTTTGTACTCAACAGTTTCAAATCTACCACTTATATGGTCACATGCGTAGGTTCAGTAATTAATAAGGAATGCTCTTAGAGGTGTCACTACATCATGCCCTATGATGATTACACCTCCCAGACCCTCCCACTCAATTAATCTGGCAGCTTTTCTGAGTCCCCGCCTGTAACAGACACACAGATATCAATCTAGCTTTACCATCCCTTATCCCTTCCCATACAGGGAGGTGAACAGACAAGGTCTTATCAATCTTACTTTCACTTCCCCCATCCAGTACTTGTAGGTACTTGAGCTGCTAATCACATGCAAGTTATCTGGTTTGGAATCAGGGTTTTACCATTCTATGTCAGCTGAGCTGCCTAAGTTTGATATCTTAGCATTTCTTTGTAAAGGGTGGTCAGGATATAGGTGTCTTCCTAATGGAAAGTATTCCAAGCAGCAATCTGCAAACTGTTTTGCTGGCCTTCACAGCAAATGCAACAGATGAAAGTCACATATCAATAATAACAGTGTTGCAAGGTACAATACAGCACATAACCTCATTTTACATTTTCAAAATGATGAAGCCATTTTAACAGGTACAAATGGCAGAAACCATGGGGCTGGTCATTGTAGCCAATAGAATGAGTTTCAGTAATGTCTAATAGTGGCTATAATGACCACCAATGGGAGCTAAAGTACAAGAAGATATACAACATGTAGGAATAAGAATATTGTTAAGCCTGTCAACACGGTCAATTGGTGTCCTGTATAATGTACCACTTCCTATTAATGTTACTAGACTTGAGTGTAGTTTTAGAACTTTGGGGAAATTCAGCACAGGATTCAAACATTTCCATAGTATTTAAATAATAATTTGCATATACTAGTTATCCAGTCTTACTCTGGGCTTATAGTTGTGCATATCAGCTAGTTATACCAACTTGTGGTCTACAACTATAAAGATGCAAATCATACAAACTCTACTTTTTGGAGAAAGGCAGTAAACAGATGGTCATATATAATGTTCAAATACAAAGGACACTAGATAAACATGACAGCGTCCTATTGCAGCATCATTGGCTGTGTAAGTTATACTATTCTGGCCACTGAAATGAAAGACTATTATTCTTTTATATCTCACTGGTCCTTTAAAAAGACTACATTATTCATTTTCTGGTTAAAGGAAGTGCAGATTCTAAAAGCACAGAATCTACACTGTTCTTGGAGCTCAAGTCAAGTGATTGAAGTTCTTTCTTTATTGAAAATCACCTTGGCCCAACATTGTGCTTCTTCATATCCCATCTCAACACAGTCCAGGACAAACTACTTCCTGTCAGGTTTAGTAGGGTTGGAGTTCAAACATGGTCCTAAGTAACACCTTGATGGGCATGACTAAAAAAATAAAAAGACATCCTTTGGAAGACAATCGCCATAACGTTAAGAGGAAATTATGATATTATCAGAACATCTCAAGCCTTTATGGTAGTCTGTTAGAGAATTATCCTGGCAAACATCTGAAGCCAGCCCATTGAATGACTGTTTCATAAATAGCAAGTTTGTCAAATATTTAAGGACTGCATTACCTAGATTAATCCATCCCTGTAAGCAACCCTTCTTCAATCATTGCTACTTCTACTGATGACCCTATAGACTTTGATGGCTCTACCTTTCAAGTTCAAAGAAATCAATGACTGCATTGTTAGTAAGCTTTTAGAATAGCTACAAAATAACTCAGGCCCCCAAAACCAACCATGCACGCAGGATTTCACAAGACATCTGTCCCAGCAAATACCAGAATCAATTGCTGCATCTTTGAGCTTACACTTCAAACAGCAATTGTCCACCTTGATTCAAGCATTTTATTGTGACCTCTCCCTCATGCCACTTCACCTTCTTATTACCAAAATCTTTGAAAAAAATCGTCTTTTCACAAGTCATTGACCTTGATCAAATAGGTTAATATGTTATTTAATTATCTCTTTAAAACAAGACTTCTCACTAAAGACCTTCAACGTCTCACCTAATGAAATCCTGGATTTGCATGTGCTCATTATTTGGATAAACATAGTGGTAAATCATACCTAAGACATGCCATATTCTTTTATATGCCTAATATCAACTTATTCTACTTCAGTATACTCTTCCTCAATAACCTACCACCTTTCATTCTAAATTATATCCACCCCTCACTCATATCATCTTACACAACTATTCTTGCCTATGGCTTCTTTTTCTCTTTCCACTAATAATTTTGCAAAGAATTATTCTGAGTTTCCCTGTCCTTATACTCCTTTTTTTTTTTTGGGGGGGGGGGTCTTGCAACAAATGGAAATAAATGAGTTTCTTCCAGTTCTGCACCTCTAGTTGAAATTGCGCTATATCCATTCTACAATGTAATTTTTTGATTCTGGATTATTACCAACTTCACTTTTGTTGCAACAGATTGATCATTTTTATATTTTATATGTACGTTAATAATTAATAGTGTATTTTTCTGGAGCATTTCTTCTTGAGCCTTTGCTGAAAATGGCTTCTGTACCGACTTGGACTTTCCTAGTAAGCAAAATAAATAAATAATAATGAATATTTTATATGAGACAAAGCATGACTTTTAAAATGGGTGTATTGGTGTGTTTATATTACATAATTGAACTTTTAAATGTTCGAACGTCATATAGTCGACACCATAGGATCGACCTTTCAAAAGTTCGAAAATGTAATAAAAAAAAAATAAACCAAAGAAAAAATCTACCTGAATGGTTTAAGCAGGGAGGCAAGCCTCTGCTCTTTAAATATACCAACTCCGAGATCACACAACAGTGCAAAACAGGATCTTCCCATTCCACACTGTACAGAGATCTCTGTTGAAACGTTTGAACTTTTAAAAGTTTGATCATATGGTGTTGACAATATGATGTTTGAACTTTTAAGAGTTCAACAATGTGATATAGACCTGCATTGGTGTGCCATTATCATGTTATGGACTTTATTTATAATAACATGGATAAAGCATGTTTCATAGCTATTGTTTTAGTGAGCTCTATTTGTACATTTGAATCATGATGACAACTCCTCCTGCTCTTAAGATGGGTGACTAAGTAGTTTAAAGGTTACTTAAAGAACAAACATTTCCGGTTGTCACTTGGTCTCTGTGGATTGGTACTTTCTAGGGGGGGTGTTACTCAAGCCTGTATTTTTGGGAGCTATGTTCTTTTCTGGCAAGCCAGCCTGCACCCCTGCACTCCCAGACTTACATATACTGACTCCAAGGTCGCACAATTGTGGAGAAAAGGGCAAACTCCACTGTTGGTGAAAGTAGCTTTGGCGGACAGTTTTCAACTATTTTATCTTTGCAAAACTAACTTTACTGATTTGACACTCTTCCCTCTTCTCCTTCTATCTAAATAACCTTCACAAAAAAACTATACTTGTTTAATGTGAAAACTGGTAAGTCCGCTGATGTCTAGTAAAGAGAACTGCAGAATGGTTTTTCTGCTACTCATTGCTCCCTGGCTAAATCTAAGTTATATAACAATTTGTAACAAAAAAATACAGCTTCAGTGATCTTTGACACCACTCAGTATCTCCAGAAGGGTAGTTTCATCTGTCTGCATGATCTGCTCATGGACCCCTTAGACCAGATCTCTCAGCAGAAATATTTTTAGGTATTTTTAAATCATATTTAGAAAGCATGCCAGAACATATGTGAGTAGAGTTCTGAGTCAAATAAAAGTACTTTAGAAATCTTAAATTGGATCACTTCTGATACAAGAAAGCCAAAGGGATTAACATGCTGAGGTCTTCAGTAGAATGTTGGCTTTCTTTCATACATTTCAATTCCTTATGCAGTACAGACATTTTACAAAAGGTTGTTTATACAATTTGTCGATTTGACCTCCTTGCAAATTATAGCATCTATCATTGTCTGCTTCAATAGAATGTAACCTGGCTTCGTCTATCATTAAAAAATATCTTCAGCTAAGCATGCTTGCATTTAAGCTCCTTCTGTAGCTCCCTGGCTAAAACAAACTTGCTACTAAACACAGTAATGACAAACTTAGATATCAGGGGGAACAGTAGCATTAATGAGACCTTCCTCAAGGCTGGTATTTGGAGAAAAGACATTCTCTAAAATTAAGGCTACTGCATCTGAAACCAAATACAGTACTTGAGCTCAGAGTGAGCTGTGCCTTCTGATATCATTTTAAATCCCTCCATGGTCTTAATTACAGGTGGTGAAAAACCACAATAACATGTAACATGCCTAATACATGAGAGATATTACCATGTATCACACTGTAATGATGATGGAAAAAGTTATTTTTAGATACAAGCAGAACTTTTCTGGCATGCAGTATTTAATCCAGTATACATAATGTGTTTTAGATGAAAGCTGAGCTATTTTACCACACACAGTGGTAGAACAGCACTGCTATTAGGTGTTAAGATAATGCAGCACCTGATAGGTATAACAAGCTCGGACTGCAGATGGAATCTTAGAATTCTGACATTCTTTGTTACAATACATATATGGGTGATAACTGCTTATACTATCATCATGCTCCAAGGCAGTAGAAAGTGTTGAGAACTTGTGAAGTAATGGACAATCAGCTGTGTTATCTAATAGGTAAGAATTGTTCTGCATTGTGACAGAAAAATGCCTTCAGTAGATGAAAATGTTTGAGACAAGCATAATGATTCAGCGGTGCAAGCTAGTCACCTTCTATACCTTTAAGCAAAATAGCAGAAAGAATGTATAATAGAGAAATTCATTGCAAATCATAAAAGAACAAAACACATATGTCATTTTAGTTATTTACATGATATAGGTCAGGTTCTACTTATTAGGTTTAAATCTATAATTGTGACAAATTCACAGTCCATTTTATTAGCAATTATCCACCAAACATAAGAAAAAGCACAGTTTATATTAATATATGAATTTATTATTCTTTAATTACAATTGTCCCGTATACATATTGTATTACTATCATTTTCTCATTATGAATTCTTAGTCGTATATTCACCGTGTGCTAAAATTTAATAGCAGAGTCAGGTTTCGACACTGTTCATGCTTCAGGACTCAAATGCACAGTTTACAGTAATGTGCAATGCTAACTGAATACATGTTGTGTTAAATGGCTGTTGGTGTTATAAGATAACCTCACATGTTACTGAAACAGGTCTCCTGCTTTGAAGAAGTTGGAGAGTATTTGCAAGAGTTACATTTCACTGATTTTCCTGTTTAGTACGATTTCTTCTCCAGAATATTATCTCTGTTTTACCTCTCTAGCAACAAAGTGTACTTTTTCCTGGCCCTTCCTGCTTTCTAATCTTTTTACCACAATAACACGTGTGTACATATATGTGTGTGTGTGTGTGTGTGTGTGTGTGTGTGTGTGTGTGTGTGTGTGTGTGTGTGTGTGTGTATGTGTGTGTGTGTGTGTGTGTGTGTGTGTGTGTGTGTGTGTGTGTGTATATATATATATATATATATATATATATATATATATATATATATATTTATATATAAGGGTTCCCTTCAGAATGCCGAAATTCAAAACTTCGAAACTCATATAATCTCAGATCATATGTTCAAAATTTTGAAATACCGACATTCTGAATGGGAAATTGCATACAGCGCAGACTGTGAGATTTCCCTTGTTCTCGCTGTAGTGCGATCTCGAAGTTGGTATATTTAAGTAGAGGGGTGTGGGGGGTGCAGGGCGGTGAAGCCCCCCTGCTATACACAGTTTAATGTGCGTCTTTTTTTATTTTTACGGGTCTAGTTCACATTTTCGAACATTCAAATGTTCGATCATATGGTCTTGGCCATATGAATTTTGAACATTTGAGCGTTTGGTTATGTGAAGTAGACCCATATATACATATATGTGTGAATGGATCTACCTGACTAGATCGACAAGTCAGAACACCGACAACAACTTCACAGACACCAAATCATCGACAGTTCACAAACACGACACCTCATACACTTGACACATCATAACAACAAACAAAACAAATCCCCTGTCCAAAACCCACACGCACAACACAAGCACACCACAATCCTTACAAACCAACACTAACCCTTACATACACAACTATCTACAACCCTAACCGAAACCCTAACCCTAAGGTCCGTCACTATCGCACACTCACCTAACCTGCTCCCTAACACTAACTCACTTAACCCGCCCCTAACCCAAAAAATATCACTACTGCACCCTTACCTAACCTGCGCCCTAACCCTAACTCACTTATCCCACCCCTATCCCTACAGACCGTCAACATCGCACACTTACCTTACTCGCACCCTAACGTCCATCACTACTGCATACTTACACATCCTTTCCCCATCTCAGTGTTCTCAGCGTCGGTGTTTTCCTCCGTCGGTCTTCTGACTTGTCGATCTTCTGAGTCATTGTCGGTGTTCTGACTTGTCGATCTAGTCAGGTAGATCTACAAGTCAGGTTAGTAAGGTAAGTGTGCGATGTTGACGGTCTGTAGGGATAGGGGTGGGATAAGTGAGTTAGGGTTAGGGCGCGGGTTAGGTAAGGGTGCGAGTAAGGTAAGTGTGCGATGTTGGCGGTCTGTAGGGATAGGGGTGGGATAAGTGAGTTAGGGTTAGGGCGCGGATTAGGTAAGGGTGCAGTAGTGATATTTTTTGGGTTAGGGGCAGGTTAAGTGAGTTAGTGTTAGGGTGCGGGTTAGGTGAGTGTGCGATAGTGACGGACCTTAGGGTTAGGGTTTCGGTTAGGGTTGTAGATAGTTGTGTATGTAAGGGTTAGTGTTGGTTTGTAAGGATTGTGGTGTGCTTGTGTTGTGTGTGTGGGTTTTGGACAGGGGATTTGTTTTGTTTGTTTGTTATAATGTGTCGAGTGTATGAGGTGTCATGTTTGTGAACTGTCGATGATTTGGTGTCGGTGAAGTTGTTGTCGGTGTTCTGACTTGTCGATCTAGTCAGGTAGATCCATATATATATATATATATATATAGATATTGTTGGGTCTACTTCACTTGACCTAAAACTCTTGACTGACTGCAATTTGCCCAACACCCAATTGACCTAAATTTCAAATGACTGACAACTCATTTGACTGACACCTATTTCGTCGACATTTAAGACATAGCCTTGTTGTGGGTTTTCCTTCACCTGTGACTTTTGGTGATAAAAATAATTACTGTAACTGACAGTGCTGTTAGAATTCTGATAGTCTTGTAGAAAGTAGTGTTGTAAAGTTTCTAAATGTGGGTTTGCCTCTACATTTTTATGGGAAGTATCTAAAGTAATTTGACAAATGTTTTGTGCATTCCCAGCAGTAGTGGCAGCGTGTAGAGTACTGTAAGGCAAGTTAAAGGTATATACCCTTTCACTATGGTAGTGCGATCCTGGAGTTAGTATGTATAATTGGGGGGCACAGCCACCCATATTGGGGTGTGTGGGGTGCATACCCCCCTACCTAATTTGCTTGTACATTGTCCAGTTTTTGTAAAGAGGGTAAGTAAGTAGTTTTCAAGTTCTGGAAAGAGTTATTTATTGGTGTTCTAAGTGTACTTGTCTATGGTTTAAGATTTAGTATGTTGAAATTCAGCATTGTAAGCTGTCGGTGAAATGGAAGTCAGTCAAATGAGTTTTAGGTCAAGTGCAATAGACCCATCCTGTGATATATGTTTTTCCACATGGTTCACCTATTTGCCTGCTAGCATCATACTTCTTTACGCTCATCTCCTTTAATTTACTAGTCTTTTTGCCATTTTTTCCTTCACTAGACAGTTAAGGCTGGCAAAAGTGTTTGGGAACAGGGATTTATTGGTAGGGCATAATCATTTTTTAAACTCTAGCAATAGATGCTATCCATAATACTACAAAATTAGAAGGAATTCAAGTAAGGGGAGAAGCTGCCTTAAAATCTGACACACCCGCACAAGTGAAGGGAAAAGTTGAATATCAACATTCAGTGGCATCCTCAGTTTACCCCATCTCATTCTTTTTACTGCTCTAAATAGTCTATGTAATTTTAGCAGCTATTTTGTATCCTATTTCACAGAACCTCAGTATTAAGAACATTGCCACAGCCAGTACTGCATGTACAGGGGCATACATTGCTCACCTGTGTTTTACTGATGTAAGCTTCCCCTGTGTGGGCTGCCTTCATGTTTAACATCCTTGACCACCCAGTGATACATCAGTGTAGTTGTACTCCTCCCACTCTGCAGAGTTTGCCTTATCACTAGTTTACAGTGGTGTTCCTTCACTTTTAATTTCTGTCTTTCTTCAGCAACAGCAAAACTCTCCTTCAGGCTATTTGTTTACCTTTGTTGGGCTGGATGTGTAGAATCACTGGCTTTGAGAAGGCCTAAACTTATTGTCTCCCACTAAAATGGGAGGTGTGGTCAGCTTTGTTCCCTTACCACCCCCAATTTCCCAACCATCCCAGATCCATACATTTAATCCCACTTCTCTCCTCCCACTTCTTAATGATATCACAAACCTGCTTAAAATCACAGGTTAGTATCATGCCAATTTCCACACATTAATCCACCCCATACCATCCACCACAACAGAATTACCTGCTTAAAACCATATTACTCTCTACACTGTCTCACAGAGCACTCATCTAGATCTGTACCCCTCAATACAGCTGCTCAACGTAGGAAAACTAGTCATCTATCACTATTGCAAGGTGTCTGAATATCCCTCCCAGCCACCAGTCAATATTTGGCCATCCCAATTACTCTACCTCTTGCTAAAGTGTAAACAAAGATTAGACATTAATAGAGCAAGAAAACACAGCCTTATCTCCATCTGCTGTTTGTTAAGCTAGTAGAGCCAATGTCTCCAAAACCCTGCTGGTCTTACCTTAATGTTGATGGATGCATTAAATTCACTGCTTCAGCTGTGTCGTGTATTAAGTTGCCTTGCCTCCAGTTGAGTACCTGTCCCCCGCAACTTTTCTGCATGGTCACTCTCTAGACATATACTGCATGTCAATCTATTTATCCCTAAAACTTAGCAAGAGCACAGGAAGCAGCAAGCAACCCTGTAACCAGTCTGAAAGATTACAAAATAGTTAACATCTGATTTTGATTTCCATGCTGCTGAGCAAACAGATAGTTTTTTTTTTACATTAAAATAGCTCAGGACCTGACTCTTTTCTCTGGGGACTAGCCCCAACTCTGCTCAACCACACTATGAGTGGCTTCACTGCACTCCCCAACCACCCACCCACCCCATATTATTACATTTATTGTCCAGAACATATCATCTGACTCTTCACTACACATACCAGCCAATATATCCAAGCAAGTAAAACTTAGTAAATGAACAATTAGTTACAAATCAGAAAACAACAGCCTCTATCCCCCTCCTTCCCTTACACCCCCAACCCAATATGTGCATCCCGATATTTTTTGCAGTTTTCTTCCTCATGTTTCATGTCTCTACTCTACTCTACTCTACTATACAATTATTTCACTCCATCTGACATGCATATACATTTACTTCCCTTAATCGGAACTTTAGCCACCCAAAGCCATTAACTACTTATGAATCATGCCTTACCTACACTCAAGCTAAGTCCTCCAAAAAACTTTCTCACCCCCTATCCACAGATATAACTCCCTAATCTGGCCATCTCTCTCCAGCATATACAAAATCTTCCTCAAAAACATATATAACTAACTTACACCAAATACAAAACCCAACATTCCAGTGCAAAAACTGTACCAAAACTACTTCTCCATAACCTCATAAACTCCACTAGTCACTCCAGTGAACTAATAGAGAGCAGAGATGTACACCCCAACCCTAGCCCAACACTAGAACTAGAACAAATCCAACGCCCAACCAACCCAAACCCTCAGCATAAAAACTCCCCTGCTCAGCAGTCCTCTAAAATACAAAAAGTTTATTCCTTTAGCCTACAAACAAATAAGCTCAATGCCCTCAACATCTGCAGTACAATACTGGACCTTCATGCATGGATTGAATTCCATCAACCTCATATCCTTGTTAAAACTGAAACCTGGTTAAGACCTGAAATTAAAGATGAAGAAATTATTTCTCTAGGTTACATCATTAGGAAAGACTGCACAGGTAAACAGGTTGGAGGCATGGTTATTATCTTTCAAGCCTCCTTCCAAATCCATGCCGACTCCCAACTATTCCAAAATACAGTAATGAAGAAATACTAGTAGCCAAACTCCACCTAAATAATCAGAAATTCATAGTCCTTGTAGCTCCCTGCATAACCCCTCCCCCAAAAATGCAAGACGGCTGAGAACATACTTAGCTGTTTATCATTTACTTTCAAGGAAGAAACCATCCTGCTCAGTGACCATAACATAGAATGGACCTCTAAGAAACCCATCTCTACTCATAATCTCTATCATTTTATTCTGTTGAGCCAACAACCAAGCTAATTTAACAAAGTATGCAAAAAAAAAAATCATACCAGATTGCAAACTTTCAACCAACCCTGAAAAAAATTAAGCTAGTTCAGCACTCACACAGACTCCCTCAATGATCAACTCCTACCTACATTAATAGAGAATACCACAAGCCCCCAGCCCCTATACTTCAACTCTGTGAGAAACTTAACTAAGTTTGATAAATACATATTTAATGATGCACTTAAACAATGTGACTATGAACCACTCAAATATCTGCCTCTAAATGAAGCTGTCATTTCAATAATTCCCTCTAAACCATACTAAACCAACAAGCCCCAATGAGACATGAAAGAGTGAAAATAAATTTTGCCCCATGGCTAACCAGTCAAACTAAACAGCTCATGAGAGACAGAGACAACACTGGAAACAATGGTGCACAGCTAGGACACAGTCCTACCTGAATGCATATCAGTGCCTCAGAAACCACACAAAGGCACAATTTCATTATGACAAAAATAATGGATTGAATTTAATAAAGCCTACATGGACTTACTTTTCATGTAGGCAAAATGGCACACTGCTTGCACAAAAGTAAGCAGGTGTATAATCCAGTAGACAGACCTGATCAGTGTGTACATGCATGCCAACTCAGAAGTATCTGTGACATGCAAATTATCGGATAAGCAGGTGAATTATATGCAAATGTGGGAGGTAGAGTGATCCAGGAAACAGATAGGGGATCCTGCAGACCCCATGTTGGTGCCAGCAGTCTACATGGAAATATTCTGTGTACAGGATATAAAAATATCAAATGGGGATGTAAAAGAGCAGGTAGATGGGCAGAAATAGCATATCAGAGACAGAAATGTGCAACACTACCCACAGTGTGTCCAAAACCATATGGAAATTAATGTAAAATAATTTTTATTTTTTTAATAATCTGGCTATGTTTGCATTGCATGTGGCAGTGTAAAAACATGCTTTTATAAAAAAAAGTGTAAAAACCAAAGTTATCAGTATGTGTCAGTAATGTATTATAGGAACCTATGTGGGGGATGTACAATGGTTGAATGGCTCTGCTGCTAAAGAGGCAGTGCCAGGAACCATGTTGTTTCCAGGTTGTGTGCATGGATCCCTGTGCAAATGAGCTGAGGTTACTAAATAGCACAAATCAAGGCAATAAGAGTATTGTAAACCCCAAAAAAACAAAAAGAATCTGAACAGGCTGAAGTAAAAATAGTTTAATGCATTCCAAGTCACACCATAAACTTTAAAATTAACGAGAAATCCAAATGTTGTAAGAGCTTTTATTTGGCTATGCCAAACTTCCTCTGACAAAGGACTGTCATTTCCTGTTGTTTAAATAGCTGCAAGACGGCTCACTACATTGTTACATCAATCAATTTCCCTCTAATGCAAAATAAGCCCCTGAATGGATAAATGAACATGTAAAATATAAAATGTATCGTAAAACATTTGTTAAAAAATATTACGTTCTATTTGTAAACAGTAATTTTGTTGTTTTATTATTCTAATAAAATGACAGTGAGCTGCAATGTTGAGCGAGGAAGGCTGTTCAAAAAAAAATTGACTGAGAAAGACAATGATATCTTAATTACTGATGACTCCTGTTCCCCTTAAACTAGGGCCATTAACAGTCCTTAATGATGTACTTGGCAGGTGGAATGCATCATAGGTAGTCAATCACAAAGGCTGCACCTACAGCAGAGCACTATACTCTGCACTAGTGAAGTACAGATTTGGGACTTTTAACTGAAAAAATGCTGGGGGCTGCTGTAGGTCTGCTACATCTGTATGTGCTAGATGCTAAGGTCAATGCTGCTGTTGCTGCTGCTGACCATAGGCCTAGACTGAGTAAGGAGAAGAGTGTTCAGGCCCAGGCTAATGTTCCAGGGGCTACATGAGCTAGAGATTGTCAAGCACTACAGGGTGGACAAGGACATACTATAAGAATTCACTGAGCTCTGCCAACCTCATCTCAGACCCAGAGCTAACAGGGGTGAATGCATCATAGTGGAAACAAGTTATGTGTAACTCTTAGAATATTAGCTATGGGTATATTCCAAAAAACAACTGGGGACATGATGGTCTCACAGGCATCAGCATCCAGGGTACTCCACCAGTTCCTGGATGCCATGCTACCACATGCCAGTGAGCACATTTATTTTTCTCCTTACCCCTGAGGCGAAAGCCAGCAGTACGCAATACTGCCTTGATGTTGTGAGCCCTCTCCTCTGCAGCTGTTGTGAGAGAAGCACACTTTTATGCATACCAGTTTAGCAGACAGTCAAATTAGATATTGATGAAACAGAGGTAAAATTACTTACATACTTGTGGGGCATTCTCTGCTCGAGCTTCTTGGACTCAGGTGTCCAAGAGATCCCCCTTTCGTCTCTTCAGGTTGTCATGGTGGTGACGACACTGTTCGACTGTGGAGGGGAATACCAGTCACACTAGTGAATTCCCTTGTCATCTGGTCCCAGGCCTCCACCTTACACTCCAAACCCTGGAAACCTCCCTGCAGCAGCCAGTCATCATGATTTTTTACTAGGAGTCCAACCATGACCCTGGACTCCAGAATGTTCCAACACTGCACCCAAAAGAATGAACTCTCACCAATGCCTGCCATAGTACTCTTAAGAGATAGAATTCCAATGGATTCTGCTGTATTCCTGCCTATTGAGCTTAATATAGACTTTTTTCCACCCTTACATGCCATTGGGCAACATTTAAAAAAATAGTTTCGCTTAGCACCACGAAAACCAGTGCAGCTGAGCTGAGCAGTGTGAATACCCGCCAACCAGAGCCGAGCAGTACATAAACATTTTCAGTTCTTATTGTGTTTATGCAGTGCTTAGCAGGTCTTAGCAGGTCTTAGCAAAGCTTAGCAGAGTGCAGCAGGCCATAATTTAAAATAATTGGTATAATTTCTATTTCAGAAATTGATGCTTATTTTCCCTTCCATGTATTCAAACCCTGGACCTATTGCACATGATGCCATAACTCTACCCATTTAGCTACATGGATATGTGCAGTGCTGCTATACCTTTACATATACCTATGAGTTACCTATAAGCACTGCTGGGCATTCCAGGCCATGCAAACCTGCTCAGCTATGCTTAAACATGACATTTAAATAGATAATTAAATGCATCTGGTTTCACTTTTAGATGTCTGGCAAGTGTCTTGGTGCAGCTTAGCATCGCTGCACTCCACACCACAATGTGCAGACATGCTTTAAAAAAAAAAATAACATCGGAATAATACAATTGGACAGTGTAGGGATGTCTTACTCATCTGCGGACACAGTTAGCACTGCACTCACTACACTGATTCAATAACCGTGTTCCTCAGCTCTCCCTCAGCAGTACACCATGATTAATAGGCATGGTACACTGCTGAGAAGGAACCATGTACACAGGTATGGTTACAGTCCATGTAGGCTCTACACTGTGCCTGCATGGATTTTACTAAATCTTGGGAAAGTCTTCTCCGCAAATCAGACCACTCATACAGAGGACACCAAAAGATTTTGGCAAAATGTAATCAATCTCTCTAAACCAGGTATAGAACTCATATCCTTTCCCATCTGAAATCAGCAGGGACATTAAAGACAAATTCAACAAACACTTCATATGTAGTACTATACTTAACCAATAATAACCTATGTCCCCCCATCTACCACCCCCCAAGAGCCATAGCTTTACACCCTGACTCCACTTCACAGTCATCCAACAAATACCATAAAAATACATTAAAAACTGAAACACACGACACTAGCTCCTGGCAACCTGGCATACAAATACCTAAGTATAGCCAGTGACAAAATTTGCTAACCTGTGTTTGTCCTAATTAATAGATCCATTACTGAAAACTACATTCCAGCCCTATGGAAAGCTTCCTTCATAATCCCAATATGCACAAAGGTGGCGCATCCACCAAACTTTCAAACTATTGCCCTAGAGCAATCCTACCTACCCTCTCCAAAGTACTTGAAAATGCTTATATCAGCAACTTTTAGCCTTCTGCATGATAAACAATTACTTTGTCCTACATAACATGGCTTTCAATCCTACAACACCACCAAAATTCACTTACTACATTTCCTAGATACCATTAATCAAAGTGAAAACTCAGGTAATTTTTGTCTTCACTGTTTTCCTGAACTTAATAAAAGCCTTCAACACAGTCTCACATTAACTCCTCCTTTAAAGATAAAACCTTATAGGCCTCACAACTCCCTCAACCAGCTAAGTCCCCAGCTACCTAAACAATCATACTCAGTCTGCAAAATGGAATGACTCCTGATCCACATTCCGTCCAGTCACTACAGGAGTCTCCAAAGCTCCATACTTGGGCCAATACTTTTCAATATCTTCATTACTGCTGTGCACAAGGAATCAAAGCTCACCACCATAATGCAATATGTTGATGACTCAAGTTTAGTTTATTCAGCCCCAAACCTTCCCACCTTAGAAATCATCACACAGGAAGTTTTTGCCTCTGGCTAAATAAATCTCAGTTGCTCTTAAACCACAACAAAACCAAACTAATCCTATTCCTTCCCCAAAACATAAATCAAAATAACACTGAACTTAATATTATCTTCTCAGACACAAAAATGTCACCAGCACAACATTATTAGGAGTTATCATTGATAACAAGTTAAAATTTGATTTGTACCTTGATATTGCTACCAAAAAGAGACACTGCAAACTAGGCTCTCTTTATAGACCAAAACACCTGCTAAGTGATCATAGTAAAAAAATAGCTGCCACCTCCCTTCTTCTTCCTACCCTCCTGTATTCCCCAACAATATCCACAAATCTTAATTCTTCTATCAAAAACAAACTAGAAAGCACACACAATAAAATTAGCAAATTTGCCTGCAGCATCCCAAACCGTTCTCACCGCTGCAAGGCACTCAATAGCCTAAACTAGTGTAAACTTCCTCAACACATTACCCTCTCCCAGCTACTTGCAGCACATACAAAACTTCACCACCCACTTAAAACACTTTTGTTGTCAAGTCACATATGATGGTGTATAATAAACAGAACTTGAATATCCTGATAACTTAAAATAACTGTTGCTAAGAAATGAAATAATTATTGCGGTGACTCACTATTCTAAGTTGCCATCACCAAGGCATGGAACAAACTTCCAAACCACATCAGGCTTATAACCCTCAATCAATTCAAAACTGCCATAAAATGCCACCTGGCTACTAATAAACTATGAAACTATACCACATCTACCATTTGAAGTATGCAATTCTAACTGTCTGCTATTTGAAAACATGTATATCCTTAATCTGATATGCTTTGTAAGTAATGTTTGTTGACTGTTTGCTTTGAAATACTTTGCAAATAATATTTATTGACCGTTTTTTTCTTTTGAATTGTCAAAAATGTATTTATATCCTTGTTTTGGAGCTTTTGTCCCTGAGTGTCCTCTGAAAATGGGCATTTTAGTTCTCAGACAGACATTCCCGCTAAACTAAAGCAATAAAATAAATAAATAAATACATTTCTGTCTTTGTTAGAATTATATTTTTTGTGGACTCCTCTCTAAAAAATCTTTTATGGCTAGAGCTTTTCTGCCTGGGCCTCAGTTGTAATCTGTTTGCCTTGTACTAGACTTTCCAGTGAAAAAAAATAAATTACTAAATAAATAAATAAAATGTAATAACTAACCAACAAAATAAGATGCATATATAACAATGTTATAATACTGCTAGACTATGCTTTGCTATTGTGGCTTATATTTTCTCTGTGACCCATATACTTGCTTGCATGTGTGCTGCTACACTGAAGGTGATAGGTTTTACTTGGCTGAGATTATTGATTCAAAAAGCTGCTAAAATATAACACATTGATCAAGTATCACATATTGCAGAGAACCACTTAACTTTGTAAGACATTGACTTTCTGAAGTTCCATTGCTTTTCATAACAGCTGAAAAGCTGACCTAATTTTATCTCAGAATGGGGTGTATATTTGCTGAAAACATATTTTTTTCTTCATAGCAGAACCTATTAGATTTTTTATTTAAGAAATATGGCATGCAGTGAATAAATTGATTCGAAATAAGATAAAGAAGAAACCAAATTTGCAATAGGAATTAAAAAGCAGTTTTGCAGCTCTGGTAATACAATTGTGCTTTATTTATTCTAATTAAATTAGTTAAGTAATCAAACATTAACTAATTAATTAAGTAATTAAGTAATTACTTAATTATGTCATTTATCCACTCATATATTTATCTATTGCTCCCTTGGTTATCCCTACTTGGATCAAGCCTATTTTCAGAGAAGACTGGGTGGGGGGTGCACCCATACTGCATTAGTTAAGTACAGCTTTAGAGACAGAATTGTAAACTATAAGTAGTTAAATTAAAAATTTCATTTGAGTTAAAGCAGCAAATTATAGATTTAACAAAAGAAAACAGTGTGCATGCAATAAGTTTTTCTATCAACTAATCTAGTAAAGTTGAGAAATTTTCTTAAATCTAGAGAATTACAAGCTGATTCAGTGACTACAATTCATACAAACTAAGCATGATCCATTTAGCATCCATTGTATAAACAGCGGGGGGGGGATTCAATAAAGCCTACATGGATGGATTTTCCATCTAGGCATAGTGCACAGAGCTAATATGGATGGAATGCTCCGTGTGTTCCAGTAAACAGAGCAGATGGGCGTGCATGAGCTTGTGGACAAAGAAGTGTCCGTGGCATGCAAATCACTTCATAGTCAGGTAAAATGCATGCAAATGAGGTTGTTTTGTGATCCAGCAAGCAGATAGGTATTTGTATGGGACCCGTGTTGGTGATAGGGAGAGATATATGCAAAAATATGCCCTGTGAGTCCAAAAACTAATTTAAAATGATATAAAATAATTTTTTTTTTAATATCATACTACTTACTCTTGCAAGGTGCACAGCAGCACACAAACATGCTGTTATGCAAAAAAAAAAAAAAAAAAAAAACATATTAGAAATCTTAAAAAGTAAAAAGATGACATAAGTGAGAATAATGCATTATAGGACCCTGCATGCAGTATGTACAATGGTAGATATCTGTGGTGGCTAAGGAGGCAGGTCCTGGAATAGTGAAATCTCCAGGTTATGTGCAAGGAACTGTATGCAAATGAGCTAGGGTTACTGAATAGCAAAAATGGGCCACTGTGTCTGCAGATAAAACCCATGTTGCCCCAGAACCATGTTGGCGTCTGCAGAACAGCTATCTGACATCAAAAGGGGGTGTGTCATAATATGTTTAAGAGGATTGGAGCTCATCAGTGCCCATTTGCACTGTGCACTGCTAAGCTATGCAGGAGGTGTGTGTCCAGTGCTGCTAAGCTTTGTTTAGCTGTGGGGCACATGTTTTAGCTGGTTTAAGCTATGCTGAGCATGCCTATACATGTGGGTGTGTCCAGACTGCTGAACAGTGCTTACATCAGCTCCACGGGTTTGTGAGCTATGCTACAGTGCTTAGCAGAGAAGGAATTTAAAAAAAAAAAGAAAAAAAAAAAGAAATTATTGATAAGCCCTGTTCCACTGACACTGGGCCAGTCAAACCTTTCATTGATATACCTGAGAGGTGGAATGCATCATAGTTAGCCAATCACACAGGCTGCATCTGCAGCACACCACTATAAAGTATACATATTACCCTACAATCTGATTTTTCACCCATACTCTGCACCATTGGAGTACAGACTTGGGAATTTTAACTGACAGAATGCTAAGGCCTGCTGCTGCTCTACTACATCTGTATGTGCTAGAGGCTGATGCTTCTGCTGACAATAGGCCTAGACTGAGAAGGAGAAGAGTGTTCAGACCCAGGGTAACGTTCCAGTGGCTTCAAGAGCTGGAGATTGTAGAGTGCTACAGGGTGGACAGGGAAATACTACAAGAACTCACCCTCAACTCAGACCCAGAGCCAACAGAGGGGAACCCATCAGGGTGGAAACAAAGGAATGTGTAGCCCTTAGAATATTAGCTACAGGTACATTTCAAAGACCAACTGGGGACATGATGGGGGTCTCACAGGCATCTGTATCCAGGGTACCCCAACAGTTCCTGGCTGCCATGCAAGCACATGACAGTGAGTGCATTTATTTATCCCACATCTCTGAGGAGAGGGGCAGCAGTATGCATCTCTTCCATTGTGTAGCACATTAACCTGTGGTACTAGGTGCCATAGACTGCACTCATGTACTCATCAAAGCACCATCTGGTGAAGAGGGTAGAGTCTACGTCAACCACAAATGGTATCACTCTATCAACTGCCAGGTCATGTGCAATGCTCAGGGCATTATGATGAGTGTGTGCATTGGCAGCCCTGGCAGTTATCACAACTCTCATATCTGGCACTCATTAGAGCTGTACCAGATGTTTGCCAGGGGGGACATCCCAATATAAACATCTACTGAGGGATGCTGGCTACGCACTGGAACCTTGAATGATGACACCCATCAGAAATGCCCACATACCTACAGAAGAATGCCATGATGAGGCACATGCACAAACTAGGAACATCATAGAACATATGTTTGGGGTTCTCAAGTCATGGTTCCACTGCCTCGATATATCTGATGGAGACCTGCAGTACTCTCCATCCACATGTTCACAGATGTTCACAGTATGTGCCATGCTACAACAATATAATCCTGTGGAAACAGCTGCAACAGGATCATCACAGGGAAGGGACACACAGCCCCCCACCAATGCCAAGGTCTCCACAGCCACACCCACAGGGTGACTTGGAGGAGGATCCTCCTTAGCCTGCCCCTGTAGGCAGATGTAGGCATGCTCAGGATGCCCTGTCCTTGGCTAAGAGACAACCCATAGCACATTTATTTATTTATTTATTTATTAGCAGTTGGTTTACCAGGATAGTCCATTGGGCCAATAAGAACCCGTTTTCAATGGAGTCCTGGGGAGAAAAGCTCCAAAACAAAGGTTACAAAAGAGATTACATCATTTTTCAATTTACAATTACAATAATTTGTAAGTGAAAGACAAAGCTTTAAAACATTGGTAAACAAAAAGATTACAGTAGTTTACAATTGTGGAAATTTGAGGGTTCAAGATAAAGCAAAGATTAATCATTTACATAATATATTTGTGTTTTTTTTTTTTTTTTTTTTTTTTAAATGTTAAGGTTACATTAAATTATTGCTGCAGTACATATATAGTTTCTTGAGTGAAATAATAGAATAAAATAATTATAAGATGTCATTACAGTTGGCTTATTATTCGGTGTCTGGTAATATATGGTAAAGCTGCCCATAAGAAGTGAAGAACAGGCTAGGAGGGTTGGAGCAGGAGCATTCCCATGAGGATGTTAGATGTGAGTGCAGTGATTTTTTAAAAGTAGGGAGGTTGGTGGTGATACGGATGGAGGGAGGAAGGGAGTTCCATAGGCGTGCCAGGGCAAAGGACAGGAGGTTTTGTCCTGGAGAGTGATGGGGCTTGTACAGTTCTATTAGGTTTTGGTTATTAGATCTTAGGAGTCTTTGTGGCAGGTGCATTTTAAAGGTAGAGCTGAGAGAGGGACAGAGGGAGGGCTGAAAAATTAGTTTATGAGCAAAGGTAAGCTGAGTGTAGGAGAGATGGTTGGGAAGCTCTAGCCAGTTAAGTTTGTGGAGAGAGACACAGTGATGGGTAGATGATTTGTGGCTAGTTGAAAATTTGGCAACTTTATTATAACAAGAGGACAGTTTTGTTTTGAGAGAGGATTGTAGGTTTGTTAGCAGAGGGGCACCATAAAGGAGGGAAGGGATGAGAAATGTAGTAGCAAGAGTGAGCTTAGTAGATCTAGTGAGGAATCGATTGTGTCGATAGAGCATACCAAGTTTTTGGTGGGTTTTTTTATGTTTAGTTGTAGGTGGTTACTGAATTTAAGCTGGTCGTCAATCAGGACTCCTAGTAGTTTAGTTTCAGATACCAGTTCAAGAGGTGTGTTATTCTGACTAGTGATGGAAATTATTTTTCTATCAATGGTGTTGGTTTTAGAGGGGGTAAATACCATAAGTTTGGTTTTTGATGCATTGAGTGCTAGATGATTGTCCATCATCCACTGTTCTGTGGTAGAAAAGGCGTCTTGAGTCAGTTTTAAGAGAGCAGGGATGGATGTGGCTGAACAGATAATTGTGGAATCATCTGCATATTGAATAAGTTTAGCATGGGGTAATGAGTGGAAGAAATCATTTATAAATATATTGAAGAGGAGAGGACCCAAAATGGAACCTTGGGGGACGCCAGTGGGTGTGTTAAGGAAAGAGGAGATGGCTTTTCCACTTGACAGCTTGTTGCCTGTTGGAGAGATAGCTGGTGAACCAATTGAGAGAGGAAAGGGATAGGTTTAGGTTGGATAGTTTAGTTAGGAGAAGGTTATGAGAGATGGTATCAAAGGCCTTAGAGAGGTCAAGAAAGAGTGTAGATACAGTAGAGCCAGAATCTCTGGCTTTATTCACAGTTTCCAGGAAGGAAAGGAGGGCCGTCATGGTGCTGTGGCCGGGTCTGAATCCATGTTGTGTGGGAGTTAGTAAGTTATTATCTATGAGATAGGGAAGGAGTTGAAGATGAATACATTTCTCTAGAATTTTTGATATAGGAGAGAGAATGGCAATGGGACGAAAGTTAGTAATATTGTTATTATTGCCTCCTTTGTGCAGGGGAATGATGAATGCCCTTTTCCAGAGTTTGGGTACAAGCCCTTCCTGGATAGAACGATTGATTAGGATGCTGATGGGGAAGGCAATGGCTTCGGCTGCTATGCTGAGGAAGGATGAGGGAATGTTATCGGGAGCATTGGTGCATGGTTTTAGTTTTTGCAGGAGTTTTCTTATGGTAGAAGTAGGAATGGGTTTTAGGGAGAATGGTGGAAGTTGAGTGGTTGGAGATGTATGGGATGACAGGAGGGGGGATGCAGAAGCAGGGGGTGAGGTGTTATTAGAGAAGGATGTGGTTAGTTTGGTAATAGAGTCTATGAAAAAAGAGTTGAATTGGGTAGCTAGATCTATATCTAATGCGTTTGGGTCTGGGGTTGGGTTTTCTGCTGTGCCAGGTTTTAGGAGGGTAGTGATGCCTTTCCAGAATTTCTGAGGATTGGTTTTGTGGTTGTTTTGGAGTAAGGAGAAGTAATTCTGTCGATCTGCTGTGATAAGTTTTTGTGTTTTGAATTCAATAAGGGTGGTTGGAGTTTTGCATCTTTGGTACTGTGCCCAGGTTTTGTCTCTACGCATGACAGTTAGTGTGTTTTGTTAGCCATGGAGTTGTTTCGTATTCTATTGGTTTTATGGGGCAAGACTATCCAGTAGATGAAGGAAAATTGTATTGAAGTGTGCAACTGCATTGTCCAATGGTAGTGTTTTTAGTGAGTTCCAGTTTATTGATTTTAGGGAGTCTGAGAAGGTTATTGGGTTGAAGTTTTTAAGGTTCCGAGTGGTGATGTAATTATGAGTTACATGTAATGGAGATGGAAGTCGTCTAGTGAAAATAGGAAGGTGGTCGCTGAGGGAGTGAGGGAGAGTTCCACTATCAGTGTAGTAGTGGGGGTGAGAGACTAATATCCAGTCTAGGGTAGTGCCACTGGAGAAGTCTTTAGAGGGTCTGGTAGTCAGGTTGATTAGCTGAGAGTACTTATATAGGTTGATGTTTAGAGGGTGTGTAGGAGAATCAATGGAAGACCAATTGATATTTGTGTCTCCCATGAGAATGGTTTCATTACTGATATTGGTAGAAAGCCAAGATAGGATATCTTCAAGTATAGAGGTATTATCTCCAGGGGGGATGTAAAGTGAGGCTATGCAAATTTGTTTGTGTTTATTTAATTGAAACAGAGCTAGAACTAGTTCAGCATTGGAGAAGTGAGGAATGGGTTTGTTGTAGGGAGTAATGGAAAGGGTGGATGAGTAGAGTAGAGCTACCCCACCACCCTTTTTGTGGGCCCTGTCTTTTCTGATGATAGAGTAGTTTGGTGGCACTATTTCAATATCTTTCATGTGAGGTTTTAACCAGGTTTCAGAAATAGCTAAGATGTCAGGTTTGTTGTTAAGAAGCCAGGCGTGGAGATTGGGGATTTTGTTAACTACGCTTTGGGCATTTAGAGAAGCAAATAGGATGGATTTAGATGCAGGAGAAGTAGTGTTTGGGCCTGGGTTAGGGTGTATATCTCCAGATAGTAGTATGGTTGTTAGGTGTTGGATTATGCACTGACAACCTAGGTTCCTAGGGACTGACATCTCACTTCAACTCACATACATAGTAAAAGGGATGCCAGCCACACCACATAAACTGTGGTATATATTGGCTATGTACTGCATGCATCAGACAGAGTCAGCCCTGAAGCACTGTTATCTCAACTGCTGCATTCACAAGGCAAGTCACTCTTCTGTACAACAAATAAATGGGGTACTAGACTATGGTAGCAAATGTATGGACCTGCTGCATGTATGCAAGGGGATAGAGTGGGCTAGTGGGCTACCTGCAGAGAACTAACAGCTATGTGGGACAATAGGAACTCTCTGTCTAATACTGGCTGCCCCATATTATGCATTAGGCCATAAGGCAGCAAAACCCACTGCAGTATGTGAGGGAAATTCCAAACAGCGGGGTCATAGGACAGATGCATGACTGTCAATGCTAGAGTCCTGTACTCCCAACTCAGCCATATTCCCATACAACTGCAGTAATAGTATGTTTGCAAGGTTATAGCAGCAGACTGTACAATCCCCAGGCTGTCCCAAACAACCTGGTGACATATTCTATTTCCTCAAAATGCAGAGGTCAAAGTGTGTGTATGTATGTCTGTCTGCTGTTGATAGTGTCAGGAATTAAGCTTCAATTTCTGTGGCTGGTGTGCCTTAGTGGGCTAAGTACATTATCATGGTTGATGGTGTTCATGGTTCGAAGCTGGATGCACCTACAATTTTGCATGTGATTTACTCCTATGGTAGCAGTCAATGCCAGAGACAATGGAGGAACAGGGGCCACAGCTTTGGACATTACACATGCTCTGAGTAACCTAGAAGATGGCTAGTATAACAGCAGGTTGTAACAAGTCAGAGTAGCAGCAGGATGTAAAGGCCATCATGTAACTGTGTCAGTACTTACAAGTCAGTGGGCAACATGTAGTAGTATATTACCAAAAAAAAACACAACTGTCTGAGGAGCAGAGCAGATATATGGGGCAGAATGCTGGATATCCTGCAAAACATGTACAGTCAAAGGTGTAATGTCTGTAACCCTGTGTGTGGTGTTACATCATGCACCCCAGTAACAATATGCCTGCAATTACTTACAGCAGGAAATATGGACAGAGCCATGAACAGGAATGTGGTAAAGCCCCACATATAAGGAGAAGGATTAGCTAGTGGCCACACAAATGTAAAAAGTGCAGAGAATAACAGATTGTACAGTAGCATGGTTTCCCTGCAGTGTATGGAGTCAGTAAAGCAACTGTCTGTCATCAGTTCCTAATGTCAGTCTATAATGATTTGCCACTGATGTACCAGAAAATCACAATCCTATGCAAAATGTACCAGGTATATGATGCAAAACCCTGCACAGTCTATTACAATCTGTACACACCCTAGGTATGACTCAGATATTATGTGCAGCACACAGTTGTGCAATCTCTTACACATAAAAATATCAGGGAGGTGCTGGACTGTTGAATCAGGTGCAGCAGCCAATTGGCTGTAGCACACAAAACCCCAGACTGGACTACAGGTAGGTCTGGCCTGGAGTCACCTTGTAGGTACTGATGGTTACACTGGGCATGCTCCTACACTTAGCTAATTTTGGCCCATGTCTGATATACCTTATCTGCCTAAAGAACTGATATATGAATATATCTCTGTGCATACATACAAGTATGCATATGTATCTGCCTCTCCCTATCCCCCTCAAACATGATTACCTTTATTTATCAGTATGTGCCACACACACACAGCTCTATATTATCTATATCTATCTATCTATCTATCTATCTATCTATCTATCTATCTATCTATCTATCTATCTATCTATCTATCTATCTATCTGTCTGTCTATCTATCTATCTATCTATCTATCTATCTATCTATCTAGCTATCTATCTATCTAGCTATCTATCTATCTATCCATCCAGCCACATAAAGGTATAGAATGATGTAGTGCTGCAGCCAGTTGTACAACAAATGTAACCGGTGGCACATGCAAGTAGTACTGTGAGCTGTAGTGTGTAATAGTAGGTAGATATGGGTTCTAATCCCACATCAACCACTGTGTGTGTATAGATATGTACATATTTCCCATACAGCAGTCCAGACCTGCCTATCAGGCCTATGTCTGTGCAATGGTCAAGCATTTTATGGCCCTATGACTAGCATCCTCCACAACAGTGACCTCCCTGTCAACAGCTGCTGATGTCATGCACCTTAACAACACTGGCAGATACTCTTAGAACACCTAAGCTCCTTGGCGCATGCGATACATACGTAGTACTATAGTATATACTACTACATAGGTAAGGGTCCTAATCCCAAAAAGGGCAACTCTGTGAGTGAGTGTGTGTGTAAATATACCCCCTTATAGCAGTGTGTCTGTCTCACCTATCTGAGTGCAATGGTTATACATTTTCAGGCCCTGTCAACCCCATATTGGCCACCTTTACAGGGCCTGCTGATGTCATCCACCTTAACAGTACTGGCAGACACTCTAAGAACACATAAAATCTGTGGTGCATGCAATACATGTGTAGTACTATAGTATCTACCTTCTTGATCGATAGGGTATCTAATCTCAAAAAGGGCAACTCTGTGAGCGAGTGTGTGTGTGTGTGTGTGTGTGTGTGTGTGTGTGTGTGTGTGTGTGTGTGTGTGTGTGTGTGTGTGTGTGTGTGTGTGTGTGTGTGTGCACTTGTCTGTGTGTGTGCGTGTGTGTGTGTGTGTGTGTGTGTGTGTGTGTGTGTGTGTGTGTGTGTGTGTGTGTGTGTGTGTGTGTTTGTAAATATACCCCCTTGTAGCCCTGTGTCTGTCTTGCCAGTCTGTGTGCAATGGTTTTACCTCATTGACCTGCCTTTACAGGCCCTGCTGATGTCATCCATCTTAACAGCACTGGCAGACACTCTCAAAACACATAAGCTCCATGGCATGTGCAATAAGTCCGAAGCACTATAGTATATACTACTAGATAGGTAGGGTTCCTAATCCCAAAAAGGGCAAGTCTATGAGTGTGTGTGTGTATAAACATACCCACTTGCAGTAGTGTACCTGTCTTGCCTATCTGTGTGCAGTGATTATACATTTTCAGGTCCTGTGAACACCCCCATTGCTCTCCTTTACAGGGCCTGCTGATGTCATCCTCCTTAACAGCACTGACAGACACTCTCAGAGCACATAAACTCTGTGGTGCATGTGATAGGTGTGTAGTACTACAGTATACACTTACTTGATAGGTTGGGTATCTAATCTCAAAAAGGGCAACTCTGTGAGTGAGTGAGTGAGTGTGTGTGTGTGTGTGTGTGTGTGTGTGTGTGTGTGTGTGTGTGTGTGTGTGTGTGTGTGTGTGTGTGTGTGCGCGTGTGTGTAAATATACCCCCTTGTAGCAGTGTGTCTGTCTTGTCTATCCGTGTTCAATTGTTTTACATTTTCAGGCCCTGTCAACCTCCCATTGGCCTCCTTTACAGGGCCTACTGATGTCATCCACCTTAACAGCAATGGCAGACACTCTCAACACATGTAAGCTTTGTGGCGTATGCGATACATACATAGTACTGTAGTATATATTACTAGGTAAGTAGGGGTTCTAATCTCAAAAAGACCAACTGTGTGTGCAAATATACCCCCTTGCAACAGTTTGTCTGTCTCGCCTATCCATGTGCAATGGTTATACATTTTGTGACTCTTTCAACCTCTCCATTGTCCTCCTTTACAGAGCCTGCTGATATCATCCACCTTAACAGCACTGGCAGGCACTCATAGAGCACATAAACTCCATGGAACTTGTGATAAATCCGTAGTACTATAGCATATACTACTAGGTAGGTAGGGGTTCTAATCTCAAAAAGGGCAACTGTGTGTGTGTGTTTGTGTAAATATTTCTCCTTGCAGGAGTGTGCCTATGTGCATGCAATGGTTACACATTTTAAGGCCCCATGAGTAGCTGCTGTACCTAAATAGTTCACATCTACCTAGGCATAAATGCTACCTGCCACCACATACATTTGTTGGTACAGAACACCCAGGTGTCATGTATCAGGGGTAGCATGCCTTGTCACAGGGTATGCATGCAAGATTATGCTGTCCACCCCCATTGCCCCTGACACACTGTGCTATACATACGCACCTAGTTAACCATGCACATATACAGCCGTACCTTGCTGATGTCATGTTTCTGCTTTGCTAACATACCATCCTGACCCACTGTATTGACACCACATTTCCACAGCATAGCCACTCAGACCCCTGCAACAGAAACATACAAAGTTCTGAGAGACACCTGTCAGTCTACAACACCACTGCCAATCTAACATCATGCAACAAAGGTACAAACACTTTGATTTGTACTCATGAAACACACCAGCATACAGCACCTATCATGGCATAAAACAAACGCACTACAAAATGCCATGTAATGTACTATAGTCACCCTGTGCATCACACACAAATTTGAATGTCCCTGCATCGATGGTATGAATAGCAGAGATGTGGCACAAGTATCATCACATGAACAAGGTGTGGTGTGGGGGTGCCAGCGGCCTAGGCTGTGCCAAACAGTTGACATCGTATGCATGAGTCAGGAAGGGGTGATGGTCAGCTGGGCCACAGAGAGGAGCCGTGTGTGTCTGTTTGCGACCTGCATGTGACAGTGATGTATGAGTGTGTGCACGTAAACAATCAAGCCATGTGCTAGCCTTACATGTGGGTATATTGAACAACTGTGGACCATACATGGTAAAATGGACAGTTCACAGTGTCCGGCCATGAACATGGGAACTGGCTCTGCCCAGGAGTGGTACTGGTACCACCATGCCCAGGGTGAAATGCGGTACTAGTCGCTGACAGTGACTGGTGTCTGTTGGGCCAGTATCCCTCACAGGACCACAAAGGATCACGAGCCCATGTCCTGCCAAGTCATAGTGTGGACAGCAACCTCCCTTCTGTAGTGCTGTAGGTATAGCCACTATGGGAGCATGAGTGTGCATGTCCACATGGGCTCTCAGTGGATGTTGTTGCTGACCTATGGCCACTTGTCCAATTCCCTACTCACACCACATGTTCTAGCACAGACAATGTGCGGTCAAGGACTGACTCTCATCCCACCATCTGTCCACTACATCAGTGAAATGATGCATGGCATCACCAGTGTGGTGGAGGGAGCCACGGATGTCATCAGTGATGCATCCATGATCCTGAGCATCCATTTGTTGTTACTTTCAGAACATGCCTGAGCCATCATGATGGACCAAAACATGTGTCGAGTGATTCATGATGTGACACCTGTTACAAGTGGTGGATGGGCAGCAGCCCTCCTTCGAGCACCCCTTTCAATCTGCCTGTGAGGGACCTCACCAGCTCTCTAGCTATGGCTAGTGTCTGCACTCACTGAGGCCATTGTTACCACACTCTCCTGTTTGATGCTGCCACACTCTGACTGACCGATATCTATGGCCGCAGGGGACTGGGTATGTGTGGACATACTGCCTGTGAGTGGGGACAATGGGGGAGTAAGTGGGATGTCAACCCATGGGACAGAGTCAGCCCCCAACAACCCCACCTGTGCCTCACTATGGCCACCACCATCATCAGAGTCCAATGAGACACTGACATCGGGTTGAGATGGGGACAGACTCCAACCCCCATGGTCACCTGTGAAGAGGAAGACAAAATAAGGACATTACTACCTTCACTTTTTTGTATGGTGATCCACACACACACACACACACACACACACACACACACACACACACACACACACACACACACACACACGAGGTGCCACAATTGCGCTACACATACCACATCTTATTTCTGATCCCATGCACAACACACAAGCAGACTGCAACATACACAGACAAAACAGGCCAATTAAACCACATGCACTGCAGCTACGTCCGGTTAATGTTGGCAGTACTATACACATGTGAGATAAGTGAAATGTCAGTGTATGTGATAGACTTGCACCTAAAACACAGTGCACCCATCTTGAGCATACTATTGTCTCGTGTATAGCAGACTGCATAGACCTTCACAAAAATAAGTGCAAATATGTTACAGCTTCCGCACATACACTACTGTGATTACCGATTCAATACACTTTTTAACTCCTTTGAAAATGAACATACAAGTAGTGCACTCAGCAAAAGCTCCTTGTGGTCCTTCAGAGTGGTGCTAGCAGCAGAGAGATGAAAAAGAGTGACTGCTACTTGATATAAGTATTTTCTACTGCCTTTACTCTTGCAATTGCTTCTTCTTGCTGAAAAGCGAGTCTGAAACTGCTGTGTTACTTAGAAAAGCTTGTTTTTGCATTTTTTGCTACCTGCACTTGAAAATCATTTGTTGTTGTTTAATTTAATTGTAGAGGCTGCTCACTCAAGTGCGCTAGCCTGTGCATTTTACTGTGTTTCCTGCTATCTGCCTTAAAAAAGAAAAAAAAACAAAAAAAAATATCCTTCTTTCCCACCTTTTCTAACTAGAATAGTCCTGATTTCAAGTTTGCTGGAATCCAGACTTTAGTACAAGGTTCCTGTGTTGCCCATTTCCTTACTTGGATAGGAGGAAGCTTCTCTGTTCACCAGTGGGAGTGGGGAGCTTTGAGCAGCCTATCTGTCCCTGAAGGAGTGGTCTCAGCCCAGAAACAAGTTGTTTATTGGCCATTTTGGACATATTCCTAGTTCTTTCAAGTCCCCTGCTTAAAAACCCGCTTTAGCGCAAGTTTGCACAATCTTGCGCTCAGCGCAGCATTGGGCAGCTCTGCCTAAACAGGTTTAAACTATTACCGGCTCCATAAAGTCTACTCTTCACTTTTTCCCTTAGAACTGATCTAAATCTCAAATGAAGCACTCTATCTTCATTTCAAGCCTTGCACTTGCTCTGATAAGTAATCTTATAAGTAAATCAACAACAAACTTAAGCACTACACCCTCTTATACTCTTTTTAAGTACTTGACTCCCTATAGGTCCTTTCTGATCAGTCAAAAAGTAGTTCTTTATACTATCCTGACATGTCCAAAGGTCAGTTTCGGGTATACTCTCCAGTCCAGCTGGTGAATCTGGGAATCTTGAGGCAATGTTACAGCTGCCTTATGTACACAGACCACCCTCTCCTCCTCCCAACAAGCTCAAATATATGTGAGAGATGCAACTATATAGCCAAACTGGAGGCTGAGCTCTCTCAACCCAGGACTGGCACAGTCAGTCAGGAGGAGAAGGTAACCACACACACCACAAAGCCAGTCTCACATAGACTTATTGCAACAGCAAATCAAACACATAAACACACAAAAACATACTCAGAGGCTCTAAATAAAAACCTGCCCAAGCAGCAGAGACCTCCAAAGCAGACATCCAAGTAGCCGCTACCCCAAAACAATACCCTTGTATCACATATTTCACAAAGTCAGTGTGTCACACAGTCACAGCCCTTAAGGCTAAACACCACACCTAATACACTTGTAATAGGTGACTCTATTGTCAGACACACTGATGTCCCACTCACCAAGCTGAACAAGGAGAAGGTCACTGTAAGCTGCCTGTTGGGTGCCAGGATCCGCCACATAACACAAGCAGTCAAGCACTCAGGTCACTCCAAAGCAAGTACAAATATGACTCCGTCATTGTCCATGCTGGTGTGAATGACCTGAGACGTACCTCCCTGGACTACATGAAAAGAGACATAGAGGAGCTCTCTGATCATGTAGCCCAGGCCGGTATGACCCTGACCTTGAGTAGCATCTTACCCCCGCCAAGAATGATGCTACAGTACAAAGACAAAATGATCAATTTTAACAATTGGTTAAAGTATTGGTGTCATTCAAAGGGGATCCAGTGTCTGTCAGCCTGGGATGACACGCTTGACAAGCCACGTTGCTTCACTAGAGACGGCTTGCACCTGTCACCCCTGGGCTTTCGAATACTGACTAAGGCTCTTGCCACCCCCATAGTGTCTTTTTTAGGCAAGGCTCAAAAGACAAACCCATCTCCATAAACAACACAAGGAAAAAGAAACTAAGGGTAATGTTGCTCAACACCAGAAGTGTAAACCTCAAGATGCATGCACTCGAGGCTCTCCTCAGTATGGAGAATATCGATATCTGTGCAGTAACAGAAACCTGGTTCAAGGCTCCCGAGAGCACCCCAGCACTACCAGGTTATACCTCATACCATGCTTTTCGGCCCCAAAACTTGGACCGAGCCACAAAAGAAGGGGGAGTATCCATATTCATCAAAGATATCCACACCTCCAGGTTAGTGGCACTGCACAAAGCATCGGAGACCATCCATGTGCAACTAACAGTGGGTAAAACTGCCTTTCAGTTTGTAGCCTGCTACAGACCACCCTCCCGAACTCAGGAACCCCACTTGGCTTTCCTGAGAACACTGGAGAATATGAAGGTCTCTCCAAACACCATTATATTGGGTAACTTCAACTACCCAAACATAGACTGGGAGCACTACTCAAGTCCCAACACCCTCGCCCAATGGTTCCTAGAATTTATAAATTCAAATGCTATGGAACAACTGGTCACCACTACCACAAGAGGGGAAAACATATTGGACCTGATCATCACCAACATGGTGAATCTAAGTTCCATACCAGAGGTATACCCCTCTTTGGTAAGATCTGACCACAAACTAATCTCACTGGACATCGATATCCCATCCCCACCCACAGCAAATGAAATCACGGTGAAGAACTTCTCAAAAGCAGACTTCACACTTCTCAAAACCGAGGTGGAATCCTTCAAAGCCCTCGGGCCAGTGGAAAATACGACCCAAACCACAGAATCCTTTACAAACGCATTCTATGTACACCTACATGAATGCATGGATCATGCTATCCCAAATAAAACCAAGACTCACTCCTCCAAAGGCAGGAGATCTGTCTGGTGGACCCCAGCCATAAATAAGCTATACAACAGAAGGAGGTAGCTACTACATGATAGAGTAAAATCCAAAAAAGGGAAGGCATCTCTGATCAGTACTAGCAAAAAACTATGATCCCTCATAAAATCATCTAAAGCCAGCTTCAAAAGAAAAATTGCACAAGATGCTAAAGATAATCACAAGGCCTGCTTTAGTTATGTCAGGAACCTGGGTGGTAACTCCCAGATATGCTCGGAATTAGTGCAAAACGACAAAAAGTACACTGAACCCACAGGCATTGCCAACATCCTGGCAGACAGGTTCAGTGCAAACTCCCCCCCCTTCCCCCCCAAAAGAGCAATTGTCTGTCCCAACAGAGTGTAGCCTCCCTGACATCACAGATGCACAGGTGGGAGCTGCCCTCTTCAAAGTAAAAAACACAGCATCAATGGGACCGGACGGTGTCCCAGGCTGCATCTTACACGAGCTCCAAGAAGAACTGAACCCTCACATAAAATCACTGTTCAATCTCAGCCTTACTACAGGATATGTACCCAAGGAATGGCATACAGCAACAGTGGTCCCACTCCACAAAGGTGGTGTCACAACGGACCCCGGGAACTATTGCCATATAAGCCTGACTAGCCTGGTCTGCAAAGCTATGGAGCGTATCATCATGGAACTCATAAACAAAGACATTGGGAACCTCCAAACACTGGATCCTACCCAGTTCGGCTTTGTTAAGGGCAGATCTTGCCTCTTGAACCTGGTCAACTTCTTTGAAACAGTCACCAAAGCCATAGATGAAGGGAAGGTAGTCCACACAGCCTACCTGGACCTCGCAAAAGCCTTCGACACAATACCCCACTCGGGCATCATAAATAAGCTCACCAACTTAAATATCAACTCCTATGTCACAAGATGGATTGCAAACTGGCTCAGGGATAGAACCCACATGGTCAAAATTGCAGGTGCCTTGTCTGACTCTAAACCAGTTACAAGTGATGTCCCACAAGGCTCAGTCCTGGGACCTCTCTTGTTCTGTATATATTTCTCTGAGGTACAGGCTAACAAAGGAGGACTATTGCTGACCAAGTTCGCAGATGACTGCAAACTGGGTGCTATAATCGACTCGCCGACTGACACAAGCATCCTCCAAAGGGGTCTCACAGAGACAGATAACTGGTGCCAGAGCCATGGCCTAAAACTAAATGCCAAAAAGTGCATAGTCATCCCCTTTGGAAAAAACAAAGTGCCCACAAATTACCACATAGGTGGTAATCCATTAAGTATGAAAGAAGTAATTAGGGATTTGGGGACCCAAGTAGAGAGCAATCTCTCCTTCGACAATCACATTGCCAAAGTGGTTAGAAAGACCTTCTATATAGCCTACCTTATCACGAAAGGGTTCATATCTAGATCAAGAGAGGTCATTGTGCCCCTCTACTCATCACTTATCTGGCCCATAATTGAATACAATGCCCCATTTGGGATGTACCTTACACGACACCTGCAGCAACTGGAAAGACCCCAAAAGTACCTCAACAAGAGGATCAAGGGACTCAAACAGATGCCCTACTCAGTTAGGCTAAAGAAACTCCAGCTCTGCTCAGTTGCTTACCGCCTACTCAGAGGCAATCTGTGCCTGACGTATAAAGCCATGTCCAACCCTGAATTAATGGACATGCTCCAACTCAGGAAATCCAAATCCCTTAGAGCTACATGCTCCAGGGACCTAAACCTCAGCACAGAAATAAATAGGACATGCTGGAGGGACAGATTCGTATCCCAGAGGCTCCCCACACTCTGGAACAAAATCCCAATCCATGTTAGGCAGAGCCCCACAATGACCCTCTTCAAGAGAAATTTTGATGAATGGATGAGAGATCGTAGATTTACCCCTGGGATCTCTTCTGTGTCCCTGCTAGACAGAGGCACAATAAACTAAACTTAAAAGGGCTATTCTTCTCTGACCTACTATACAAAGGCACAGTCAACTAATCTAAAAGGGTGGCAAAAGCCAAACACACTCTGGCTAGGCTTATAAATGCCCGAGGGCAGATAGCCTAGTATCAACCTATGAACCTATGAACCTATGAACTCTGGCTAAGCATATCAGTTGTGTCTACAGCAAAATGGCAGCCCTTAACATTTTTAGGGCATATGGGATCCATACAAAAAAAGTAGCACACTCACCGGGTGCAAGATGTTGTACTCCAGCCACTCCTGACATACCTGTGGAAATGTGAGGGAGAGGTATTGTCAACAATACCAAATGTGGCATTGTTACAGAATAATATGGGTGTATATCAACATGTACAGTAGGTACTGTGATACTGCCTACATTGCTGACATTCTGAGTATGTGTGCAGAAGTGTGCATTGCAAACACCCCCCCCCCCATGCAGATTAACCTGACATCCGTGTACTGGTATGCAGAGGTTGCCACAATGACTGATACAGTATTACAGTGATGAACACAGGTGGCTTACCTGGATGCTCTTCTGCTGTGGATGCTGTGGCACCCACCTCCATGATGTATGGGGTGATGGATACTTGGGAGATGGTGGTTGATCCCAGGTTCACCAGGAATTTTTCTGTGGCTGACAGGGGTTCTACTTCTGCAAGCCCTCCATTGGTGGCAGCACGGTCCCTGGCCAGAGCAGCGGCCCTTTGCTGTGCAGCATTTACCATGTCTGTCATGCTGTGGTGGAAGTGCTCATAGCTTCTGTCCTGTAGCCCTATGCAGTTGATGGTTGTGATGAGGTCAGCCCACAGTGCTGCACATTGCTCATGATTCTGGTGAGTCCTGGACAGCGGAATGTCATGATGCAGTCTGAGGCCATCCAGAATAACATTATTTTCTGCAGCTGAAAATGGCGGGTGCCTCCATCTAGACATCCTTTCTGAAAGACAAAAATAAAGAATAGGGGAACATATCGCAGGACCACATACATTGCAATCCACTATGTACAGACCCTGAAAATCCAAACTGGCATGCACTATCCACTGCTATCTCCCACATCATACCCCACTGTCTATCAACAGGGTATGTATGCGGCTATCAGCAACATTGTGGCAATATCGGTTATGTCCCTGTGTGCCGTGACGGTGTGTGCTGTATGTCTCCACTCCCATCAATCCCATCCACTGTGGTGTGTCCCCTATGTACAATATCCCAGCAACATGTCAGACAGCCACTGTTCAACAAATAGGTATATGTTATTACGAGTATATGGGGACAGTCCAGCAACATCTGTGTGCCACAATGACAGACAGCAATGCAACCATGTTGTAGAGTATCTTCCCTGTAGGTGTCCTACTTCTCCAGTTCACAGATGTTTGCAGAATGTGTATGTGTGCCTGATATATGTGGTTCCCTGGCCAGAAACATGCGAATGCCTGGCAAACAGTTGGAAAATGATTGATGGCTGTTCTTAGAATGTGAAGAATCTGGCTGTCATAAGCCATAACCTTCAGAAAACAGTTATGCTACAGTAATATTTGTTACTGTACTCATACCCTTCATTTGTATCATCAATATGTGCACTCTGTCACTGAGGCTGGGCCTGTGTCCCCAACTATTAATGGCTATGACATGCAGTCCTGCTGTACAGGGTTGCCAAGTATGGTAGCCATAGCAGTCAAGTAATGAGATACTAATGTTGACAAAACAGTGAAATAGCCAGAGTATGTCAGGGACAGTTAGGGACACTAGTACAATGTCTGAACTATTCCTGTGTAACATTCACAGACTGAGAGGAGCTGAATGACAGTACATCATATGATATTCCAGCTGTGTTCACCATTACTTACTGTCACTATGTCTAACACATGATCCAGTAGCATTCGTACAGAAGCTGACCATTGTAGGAGGGAGTGAGAGGGCCACAGCTGTGATCTAAGTCACAGCAGGCAGGGTTGAGAGGCATGCCTGTAGCTGTTGGACAGCAGACTATCAGCGACATGTCATTCCCAGAGATGTACTAGAGGCTTACTGTTGTAATCCCTATTCCCCATAACTGCATCCTCCCATCTGCTTCTCATTATATGGGGAATTGTATTACATACCTGGTAGAGGGCTGAAATCCATTTGTGCAGAAATCCTGAAGAATAAAGCTTCCAAAATTGCAGGCTGTTTTGGTAAAGCAAGTTACAGACCTGTTTACCATAGGCAGCTGCTTGCCTTTTGTAGGTAATGCTTAATAACAGGTGATTGCCTGTGCACCAATCCATGGCTCAGACTTGCTAACTGCATCCAGAACAGCTGGGTTGCACTTTCATTAGCCAATGATATGGCACAATAGTGCAATATTTAAGGCCTTCACCTAGGCCTTGGCCCTTTTCCTAGTCTTTGAGATGGACATTACTGAGGTGTGGAGACTACAGCATTGCAGAGGTAGGTATAGATACTGTCCACTGTTGGGATTTATGTTGTATGTTCACAGTTTTGCATGCAATGCTTGGCCATTGCCAAATAACATTTAGATTATGTGGCAGTTCAGTGTTAAACAATGTAGGTTGAGGTCAGTAAGGGGAAAGACACATGGTAGTGTCATACGTCATACACATCAGAATATGCATGCTGCTGCAGTAGCATGCTGGTCTATCAGCTGTGCATGTTTGAGGCGGACTGCGACACATGTCTCTGTCACTTAACCTTTGTTAGATTATGTGGCAGTTCAGTGTTAAACAATGTAGGTTGAGGTCAGTAAGGGGAAAGACACATGGTAGTGTCATACGTCATACACATCAGAATATGCATGCTGCTGCAGTAGCATGCTGGTCTATCAGCTGTGCATGTTTGTAGGGGCGGACTGCGACACATGTCTCTGTCACTTAACCTTTGTCCCCAAGCACCCCTTTATGTATGGGTGTTGTGTGGATCTCTTGTTCTGGGGGACTTTGAGGTATGGTCGGTCTGTAGCAAGGAGCTAAACATACTGCTGCATATGTTGCAAGCTGCAGCTGCTACTTTTTGCACAGGACTCATACTGGGGAGTGTGAACACATTGGAGGACAGCAAGCTGTATGTGTCAGTGAAGGAGCATTATTAACCCTGTCATTACAGCAGAGCCAGGGTGAGGTTATCCATAAAAGTCCAGGTGAGGCATGTGCTTCAGGTACATATGTTATGCAACAGTGTCAGTCGGAGAGTGGCAGGTGACATAGAGGTAGCCTATACATTGTTGCGCAGTGTGCCCCTACCTACAGGCCTTGATGTGCTAACATGGGTAGCAGTGAATGCAGTAGCAGAAATCTGTTTTGGTTAAAATTGCAGGACTCAGTCATTATTTGTTGTATTTACAAGCATGTAATTCAAATGCAACACACTGGATTCAAACTCAGGACTATGGGTGGCAAAATTTGCAGCATATTAAGAATTTAACAGACTGAGCTTATGAGTCAATACTGCAGCAGGTTAGTTTGCAAGATATACAGTATGTGCAAGCATACAGTCTGTTACACAGAATTCACATTAGCATGTGTGTTTGGATGGGTATGACATGTGAGACAGAACTGTCTGTCATGATTTTCTAACCTCAATCTGCACTAAGTTGTCAGTACTTTAGTGCACAGAATTGGTTTTGTGAAAACTGTGCCAAAAGTAGGTGACACAATTGTGGACCTTCTGCAACAGTCTGTGCCGTTGACAGATATACCTGCTATCCCAGGCCTCACATATATTCATCATTATTTATTTGGCTGTGGACTGGTTTGGTGTCTGCATCACAGTCCCAAGTACACTGCCAATTGTCCCATTATATGTATATACAGTATGTCATTGGCAATCAGGATATGTTTATGTAAACACCTGTTTTACTTCTGAGCTGAGAGGCCTAGGGGGCTAATGCACTGTGCTGTAGTTAACAGTGGCCTGGGTTCAAGACGTGGCAGAAGGTGATCATTTTGCAGATGTGCCTAACAGGGGCAGAAACACAGAAGGTGATTAGGGCACTTTTAAGCAGTTTTAAGTCGGTTTGTGTGATGCGCTGCTTAGCTCCACTTAAACTCGTGCTAATTTTAAAAAAAAGAAAAAAAGGGGTGATAAGAAAGTGGTGAAATGGGGGCAAGCAGGGGGAAAAACATACTGAAAGGCAGGTAGGGATGTGCAGGATGGGTGTAGGAAAGGACCATAGCTCTCCATTTCTTGTACAGCAAGAGCGGTGAAGGTTGTAGAGAATCTGGAATTTGAAGCCTCTGAGCCTCTGAGGGCAATATAACTGTGTTGTTTAATTCATGTAATGATTAAGTGTGTCTAGTGGATGCAGGTGTGAAATAGAGAGCTATGTATGGGGCAATAGTTTTTTTTTTCTTTGTGGGACAAATGGCCATTGTTTTTTTTTTTTTTAATAAGGTGAGAGTAGGATGTTGGGGTAGGGATATAGGTACATGTGGGGAGGTAATATGGGTAGCAGAGTTTGCATTTGCAAACAGACAAGACAAACAAGACAGCATACAGGGGTGATGTGTGACAAATGAAGTGGGTAAACACCTTGGACGGGAAGGGTGTTGTGGAATCAGAAAGCCATGTGACCCCAGATGGCAGCAGTGAGACTGACTCCCCACCCATGGCCAGTCAACATTTCCCCTTCACTGCTCCAATGGTGGCTGTTTTCTGGGTGACGGGGTCACCTTGCCCCTCCAGGTTGGTGAGTCTTCCATTAATCCAGCACAGGCAATTCTCATAGCCACAATGCATGATCCTGTGCACCAGCACATGTAGCTGATCCTGGTTGACATCCCCTCCACCCCTGCTCCTAGGGAGGATGGGACATGTCCCTTGAGGTGGTTCCACCTGTAGATGGTGCAGGGCCAGCAGAGGGGACACCACCAGCCTGGGTCCCAGACTTGCTGGAACCAGGTGCCACAGCCTGCTGAGATAGAGTAGGCGGATCACCAGGAACTGGCCTACCCTGTCAAGCTATGATGTTGAGGTATTTCAAAGTGTATAGGTTATTAAGAAATATAACATTTAGTTAGTTATAACAGCATGTCAGAACATTGCAAATAACCCAGTAACATAACATTGCATAGTACATGGAACACAACAATAAGTAAGACAACAGTCAGTATAGTAACAGCATGCCAGTAACAGTTATGGCATGAGGCCAACAACAGAGGTAATTCAACAAGGTATGTTAATATGCAACCATTGTAATACATAACAGTAATAAAACACAAGGCCCAACATAATGTTTTTTGAAGAACATATGTTAATAGTAAACCATAAACGATGTATAACAATAATGAATTATGATGCAGATAAATGGTGGAGGAGAGAGAAAAACAGTCCATTAATACCAGTATAGGCTATATTGTTTAGGTTCATAGGTTCATAGGTTGGTACTAGGCTATCGGCCCTAGGGCCTATACAAGCCTAGCCATAACAATTCCTTGGATATTTCTTCCCTCAATATTTATTTCCCTGGACCCCTGTCCAGCAGGGTGACTGATGTGATCCTCAGGGTGAATTTCCTATCTCCCATCCAATTGCCAAGGTTCCTTTTGAAGAGGGCCAAAGAGGCGCTCTGCTTGACATGTATGGGCAGTCTATTCCAGAGTATGGGGAGTCTCTGGGTTAGTAACCTATCCCTCCAGCATGTTTTGTTCATTGGGATGACAAGGTTTAGATCCCTGGAGTGTGTGGCTCTGAGGATTAGGATTTCTTTAAGTGGATTATGTCCAACAGCTCAGGGTTTGACATGGCCTTGTATGTTAAGCAGAGATCACCTCCGAGTAGACAATATGCCACAGAGTATAGCTGGAGTTTTTTTTTAGATGGTCAGCATAGGGCATCTGCTTTAGGCTTGTGATTCTTTTAGTGAGATATTTCTGTGGCCTTTCCAGCTGCTGCAGATGCCTTGTGGGGTACATACCAAATGAGGTGTTGTACTCTATAATGGTTCTAATGAGGAATGAGTGCAGTGGGAAAATGACCTCCTTTTTTTCTGGATGAAAAGCCCTTAGTGATGAGGTGTGCCACATAGAAGGATTTCCTGACTGTTGTGGCAATGTGGTTATCAAAGGTGAGACCACTGTTCACCTGTGTCTCTAAGTCTCTCATTGCACTTTCAGTGTTTAATGTACTGTCACCTATGTGGCAATTCATGGGTACATGTTTTTTCCCAAAGGGGATAACTATACATTTCTTGGCATTAAGCTTGAGCTCATGGCTCTGGCACCAAGCATCTGTTTCTGCAAGGCCCTTTTGTAAAATATCCACATCATTTGGGGATTCAATAATAGCTCCCAGTTTGCAGTCATCTGCAAACTTTGTTAACCAGAGTCCCTTAGTGTTGGGCTGTACTTCAGAGAAGTAGATGCCAAACAAGAGCGGTCCCAGGACTGAACCCTGAGGTACTCCACTTGTCACCTGTCTGGAGCTGGATTTGGAGTCAGCTACTTTTACAGTCTAGGTTCTGTCAGTAAGCCAGTTGGCAACCCATCGAGTGATGTACGGATTTATGCCCAGCTTAGTACGTTTATCTATGATTCCAGAGTGGGTAATGGTGTCCTAGGCCTTGGCGAGGTCCAGATAGGTTGTGTGGACCACCTTACCCTCGTCCACAGCTCTGGAGACTGATTTGAAGAAATCAATCAGGTTCGAGAGACAAGATTGGCCTTTCACGAACCCAAACTGGGTGAGGTCCAGTGTTTGAAGGTTGCCAATGTCTTTGTTTATAAGTTCCATGATAATGTGTTTCATGCCCTTGCAGATCAGGCTCGTCAGACTGATGGGATGGTAGTTTGCAACAGTACTCTTATATACTCTACAGGTCCGCCCTTCCTTTGTGTATACAAGTGGCCTATAGCTTCTGTAGCACATACATACCTCTCAGGCTATCCGCATGGGACAGTATGGGCCAAACTGTAACACCTACAGGTATACAACCACAGAGGACTATTACATGTCAGGGGGACAGATATGACTACCAAGGTGTGCTGTGGACTGATGTAGTGTGACTATGCTATTGACATAATTCATGTCCATGATAGATCTATGACAGAGGGATTAGTCAACACTGATCACAGCCCGTGACAGTGTCACACTTGAGAGACATGTAGCACAGTACAGAGAGTTTAAAGACTATCATGCCGTCCTTGGCAGGCATAGGGTTAGACTATCAGCAGACATTCACAGACACACCAGGCATACAGCCGTACCAAGATTACACAATTTATTCATTGTATCAACTTGTATTACCATTGAACTTGTTGCCTTGATTTTCTGAAGTTTTATCGCATTGCTGAGCAATGCTGTTAACACTCTGTTACATCTGAACACACAAATTATTAACCCATTCTAAGGGCTACTGTAGCCATTTATTTATCTGTAATTCCTGTGGGGAGAACATCTGTTAACAATACATAAGTGATTTAATAATATTTACTAGTACTTGTCACTGGACTTGAAGCCTGGTCTGTATGTGACAAAATGTACATCAGACTTAGCATTTATCAAACTGAGCTACTGAGCCAATGCTGCACATTGATTAACTGATATTTGCTTAGAGCTTACCTGCTAACAAAATATGACCTGGTAATAGAATTTGATTTCTATACAAGACTGCACTAACAGTTGAACACACATACATGAGATTCATGCATGACAGAGATAGTAGGTGAACTGTGCATTAATATATGGATTGCAGGTATACACTATATACCTCTAGTGGGTGGAAATGTCTGTGATCTGTACAAATGATATCAGAGTGCTGGGTTGGCTACCTGACTCATATAAAGTTGCAGGTGGTATATTTGCAGTCTACAGCTATTACAGTTTCATACTTGCCTACAGCAGCATACCTCAGAACAGGAATGCATATAGCTAAAATGCAATGGTTAACACAAGACAATCCTGATATACGCAATATACCTTGGTCATTCCTATAATTGCTTCAGATCTTAGTGCAGAACAAATATAATGCATTATATCTTGTAGTACAGCTCCAAGTCTACAGTTTAGCCGAACACCTTTTATTAGCTAACGTTTAGTCACTTAATAGTATTCTTTGTGTTTTTAGTTCTCAGCAGATGTAATACTCAGTTTCATTAACAACAGCCCAAGATACACACATATTGCAAAACACAGCTTTATTAGGGGTGACTTAATGCAGTGGTTGGTATATTTTCCAGTTTTTATTGCAGATCAGTTGATATACTATAGGTGTTGCAATACAGCTGTAATTCTACAATTAATGCAGTAGAAACTTTATTTCCTTAACATTCTCTGGTTTCATGCTTTCATCTTTATTGAACTATACCTGGCATTACTCACTTATTATAGTCCAGCTCTATGACCACATTTTTTGCAGTACAGTCAAAACTGTATATACCTTCTTGCTTATATGACTATAGATTGCAAGATACATCTGTACTCACCACACACATGGTGCAACCTGGCCAGGCACCATTCATGGGCCTCTAGGTTGTGAGCTCTATCCTCTGCAGCTGTAGGGAGAGAAGCACAGCATTATGCGTACCTGTCTATCACACATTCAGATTAGGTATTGATAAAACAATGTAAACAGTACTTACAAACATGGGTGATATCTGTAGCACTGGTGAGATCATGTTCCAGCCAGTCCTAGGCTTCTGACTTGTACTCTGATACCTGGTACTGGCCCTGCAGCAGCCAGACATCATGGTATTTTACGAGGTGTCCAACTATGACCCTGGACTCCAGAATGCCCCATCGTTGCACCCAGAAGCGAGCACCCTCTCCAACAACTGCCATAGCTCCTTGCAAGATTAAACTCCAACTGGTTCTGCTGTATTCCCTCCTGTTGCACCTAAGTAAGCCTGTTTTCCCACCTTTTACCACCAATGGGCAGTTTTCAAATATGTGGGGCGTTGCTTATCATTACGCAAACTTGCTGAGCTCAGGCGAGCAGTGCTTAGACTGGCAATGCTTAGGAATGCTACGTGGTGCACAAACCAGCCTAGCTGGGCTGAGAAATGCTTAAACAGGCATTGCTAAGCAGTGCTAAAAACTTCCTGGTTTCAGCAGTGCTTGACAGAGCTTAGCTGTGCTTAGCAGAACTTAGCTGAACGCAGCAAAGCAGGATTTAAACTTATTTGGCATAATTTCATCATCAGAGAATGATGATGGCATAATTTGCATTTGCAAAATAAATGCTTAATAATCTGTCTCTTTATTTGAATCCTGCACCTATGGCTGTCACTCTAATCATTTAATTACGTAGCCACATAAAATGCTGCTATACTTTTATATATATATATATATATATATATATATATATATATATATATATGTATATATATACATATATATATATATATATATATATATATATATATATATATATATATATATATACATATATATACATATATATATACATATCCACTACATTTAAGCACCATGTCATGCCTTGCAAACCCACTCAGCTATGCTTAAACTTGAACTTTGCATTCATAATTAAATAATTAAATGTATCCAGTTTCTATTTTTAGCTGTCTGGCATGTGTCCTTTGCTGTGGGCAGAGCAAACACAAAATAAAAACTTTTTATTACATATGCATATATTGATATCTGGCCCTTTGACAGGGGGTGTGTCACTCATCTTTGGACACAGTAACATACTCCCTACACTGATTCAATAACTGTGTTACATGGTTCTCTCTCAGTAATGCGCCTTCATTAATATGCATGGCCCGCTACCGAGGGGGTTCCACATACACGGCCGTGGTATCTTCTGTGTAGGCTTTACACTATGCCTACATGGATTTTATTAAATCCCCAGGAGCATGTCATATAAGCTTGCACATGACTTACTTAAAGATGTAGTTTGTGTAGTAGTGGTGAGATATCTCTTCCACTAACATATTGCTATAAAGCAGTAGTTACTGACATTATATATACTTTGTACACTAAAATAAGTAGAGAGCTATGTGAATAACTTTAAATGTATGTTTAGCTGTGTAGATTTGTACATCTTACTTAGTTACTCATTAGAAGATAATCATTTATAAAAGTTTGCAGTTGTGCTACGAACTGGGAATAGGAAAGCTAAATGACATGGCAATCTACATATGTTAACATTTTGCATTAGTATTTGAAAGAGGTGGTATCTTGGCTTGCTTTCAGGCTATTTAGTATCTTAAGAGGTTATTTGGTTAGATAAGAAATTGGGCCTTTACCACCACAGCTAATATTTTTTAAATGGTTAGTAGAAAGTTCTTTGAAAAATGCAGTTGTTTTGATTGGTTATAATTGCTTAGTACGGGTAAGCGACTATGCCACAGTTTATTGTGCAATAGTTTGTGAATGAATGTTAGCTGCATGTACTCTGATTTGTTTAACCTAACATCCATGGTAGGTTTAGCAGGCTAAGACACTGGTGTGAGTAGGATAGTTTGTGGAAAAATTTGCCATCTTGTTGTAGACTGTAGCAAGTATGTTGGGTTCATTTTTGTATAGATTTCTCATGACAGAAATTCCACAGATTAGCTTAGGTAATAGAAATTCTTCAGCTATTTTCATTCTTGCTGATGGTGGTAGGTTGTGTTTAATCATTTGTATGGGTCTGTTCTCCATGTGAATCTCTGATAATACATTTTAGTATGTTGCTCAAAGGACAGACCACCATCAAGAGTTACTGAAAGACATTTCAATCACTCAAGTGAATCCAAGAACAGAAAATGTATTTTCCTTTTGTAATTCATTATGGCTGTTGCTTTCTTTTCATTTAGGATTAGGTACTTTTCCTTGATCTAGGTTTGTCATTTCCTGAGAGCTACTTGCGTGTCTTTTTTTGAGGTCATGGATATTGTACTTACTGCAAACAATGGTAGTATAGTCAGCATGCTGTATTAGGGTTGTATAGTGGTGCACATTGTTGGTGACTATGGTGAAAAGATGAGGACTCAAGACTGATCCTAGTGAGACTTCAATGTCTTTGATGAAGCTATTAGAAAGAGCATTACACCAGCTGTCAGACTGTCATCTGCTGTTGAGATATGTTCTGACCCAGCCTAAAACAGTGCTGCTGCTGCATCCTAATTCCTCTTATCTGATGAGCTGAGCTGTAAACTGTGGTTTACTACATCAAATGCTTTCCTAGAGTATACAAATAGGGCAGTGCTAGGATTGTTATTGTCATAACTTCTTGCTACTTTGTCTATATAAATATTAGTAATGTAGTGTGAGTGGTGTGACAGTTTCTAAATTCATGATGTGTTGCTGTAGTTATGTTGTTGGCTGTTACGTAATTAGCGAGTTGATTGTGATAATATGTTGCAGGATTTTGGATAAAGGGCTTAAAATGCTAATAGGTCTGTACTGCCCGAGTTTTTATTGTTCAGCATTTTTAAACCAAGTTATTAGCTTTGTCTGTTTCCAGAAGGTGGGGCATTGTCTTCCTTGCTGACTCCAGTTTACAAGTACATTTATTGGTTACGCTATGTATGCAGCAATTTTCTTTTGGTAAGCTGGTGCTAATCTGTCTATGGAAGCATAACCATGCCCCTTGATTTCCTTATCAATCAGCAATGGAAGTAGTTTGTAAATTTATTTGCCATGTGCTGATGTGATAGCAGGTCTACTGAGTTGTCTAAACCTGTTTTTTCTACAGAAGTTTATTTATGGATGATGAGAAAATTGATGGTCATCAATTGGCCTGATTGTTGTTGTAGCAATGTACTTGCACTCCTTGTTGCATTTGTCTTTGATATATTACTTACTTTCTTGTGTTGGTGCAATGTTGTTGGATTTGATATTTTTTTGTTGTTGTTGTTTAACCAAGCTTTGTCTCTTTGTTTCATTAGCTCTTGTACAATTTTGTTTATTCTAGTATTTTCCCTTATACTTAGTACTTGTAGCAGTACTTGAGCATACAAGATGTTGAATAATAATGAGTTGAATATGTCCGGGGCAGTGTCAACACTTTATTCTTGATTGAGACAAGCCCGTGTCTTCACTTTGTTCTACTTTCAACAAATTGAGGTTTCTGATGAAATAGTTTTGGGCTTGGATAAGAAATAATTATTTATTTTTTATTTATTATCTCTTTCTTTAATTAGGCATGGATCATTGTCTGCATAATAGGAAAATTAAAAAAATTGGATGGCAGAAGTGTTTTCTGTGATTAAGGTTTATAAAATGATTAAAATCTTATTCCTGCAAATTTAGGCTTATTCTTGTTGAAGGAGTGCAAACACCTGTGAGCAAACTCATAGAGGAGAATGCAGAGATATCCAAGAAAACCACAAAAGTGTGTGTAAAAATAATTACATATCTCTATTTCAAGGAATTTGAGTGGTATGTATATAGCCCATGGAAAAATGTTTTGGTGCAATCACTCATGAATATACCGTTATGCTACCATTAACAATGCAATCAAGCCAAAATGCCAGACTGCATTAGATGCATGCACATGCTTCTTTGCTACCTGTATCTCATTAGTGTATTGCAAGTGGAAACTGGATTTTCACGTCAAAACATTTCCTTAGAAAAACAAATGACAGCACCAATCAAAGATAGACATCCATTGTTTTCAGACGGCCCTAAATTTGGAGTCAAGGGGAAAGACCTTCCCAACAATCACTGTGGGTAGCTAAAAAGCCCTCCATGTAGTTCATTCATTCATTGACCCATTATCCTTTCATTACTTGTTTTATCTAATTCAGGATGTTGGTGCAGCCAGAGCCAGCTAGAAAGTAATGGGCAGAAGCCATGAGACACTGGTCATTGACAAAATGCCAGTCAATCATAGGATGCAAACAGACTCTCAAAGACATGCTGCCTCTTCCCCAACCCACAAACACACACACACACACACACACACACACACACACACACACACACACACACACACACACACACACACACACACACACACACACACACACACACACACACACACACACACACACACACACACACACACACACACATACCACGCACATGCACGCACTGTCACAAAGACACACAGGCACGCACACTACCCACACATGCACACAGACAAATGCACACACATGCACACACACACACACACACACACACACACACACACACACACACACACACACACACACACACACACACAATACACATGCATGTGCACAAACACAAAATTACAGTCAATCATAGGACGCAAACAGACTCTCAAAGATATGCTGCCTCTTCCCCAACCCACAAACACACATGTGCACACACACACACACACACACACACACACACACACACACACATATGCAGACACGCATGCATGCGCACACACACACACACACACACACACACACACACACACACACACACACACCACGCACATGCACACAGACACACACACACCACCCACTCATACACACAAATACACACACACACACACACACACACACACACACACACACACACACACACACACACACACACACACACACACCGTACACATGCATGCACACAAACACACTAGCACACACATGCATGCACACACACAAACACAAACACACTCACTTTACTTATGTCATGGTCTTGGAATATCAGATGAAAACAGAAATCTAGGCAAAAAGCTGTGGAGGGCATGCAGACTTAGCAGAGAAAGTAGCGCAGATGGCAGCTCAACTGAAGATCTAAGCACTGTGAGGCAACAATGCTAACTGATGCAATACTGTGTCAGTGAAATGATATTAACTAATATTGTGTTGGATCTCATGACTTTTCAGTAGCATAAGCATAGGTTTAAAGCCAAACAAGAAATGTCATTCTTAAAACAAGTCTTAATATTTTTTGTTTTTGGCTACAGTCATTATTAAGCAAAGGCCTCTGCAATTTTTCACTATAAGTAAGTCAAAAATTGAGCAAGAGTTTTAGCCTTAGTGATATTTGAGGCATAAACTCTTCAAAAGTATGCCATTAATCACTGTACTAGTGATGGAGACTATCTTGATTAAGTATAAAAATATTCATGTTGTGATTGCATGCCTATGCAATAACCATGTCAGTTCAACAACGAACGGATGCGCCATGTATCTTCCATCTACTTAATTTAAAAGTTTCAAAACTTACAGTCCTGAAAGCTGTGAAGTTAGGTAACACAGATCCAGAAAAGCACCAAGTATTATAAAGGTTTATAAATACAATGCAAAGTGAAGTCCACTTGACCATGCTGCCCGTGTTACCACTGCATACTACAGTCTTCATCCCTTAACACAGATGGACCTGTCAGACAGCTGGCTCAAACTCCTAACTTCTTGCAAGCTTAACAGCTAGCTACAAAATAATCTGGAAAATGCTAGGATTGAATATGTTACTGTAAAACCAATGCTGCGGCATTGTACTGTCCATCTAAGTTATGCTGGATTCAGCTTATGTTGACCATTTTTGAAACCAAGTGTTATTTTCCCTGTCAATGCCTGAATCACTGAAATCCTTTCACACAAACCTAGGCAACATAAGAACTCTCAAGTTCTATTTAGTAGGATACTAAGAAAGTGGAATGTTGAGGCTGGGCTACAGATGGTCATTCTGATCAACAGCTTAGTATGAACCTATAGAGGAAACAATGGTCACCCCATAACAAATTATATAATTTAAACTAAAATGTTAAGAGATAGTTATATTATTTGGTGGGGATGGGGCAGGGCTGTGGACCTAGATCAAAAAATGGTAAATTAATTCAGTAGTTCTGCCACAGACATATATAAAACAAATGGCTCTAGAATCATCTGTGTGAGAAAAAGTTATCAGGGAAAATAATCTTGTTGTCAGCAATGACCCTGAAAAAAGAAAGAAAGCAAAGTTGAGAATAGATAACCTTTTGAATAATCTGAACAATCTGATAATAGACATAGCTGGCTTGTGGGAATCAAACATGGTCTGCACACAGAAGTTGACAGGATGCAAGAGAAGATTGTAGAGAAGATGAGATGAGAACAATCCCATGATGAATCTACAAAATGCTGCCAACAGAAATGTTGTCACATTAATGCTGAGAATGTTAACATTTACATACTTATGTGCAGGCTCCAAGGATGGTATTTGGACCACACAAATTAAAACCTTTTTTTTCCAGAGGGCAGCCCTCTTTTACACCCCCAACACCCACTGCTAATTATATATACCAACTCTGATATTACACAATCCCCAGGGAAAGGGTAAATTCTGCAAACTGGGGAATTGTTGATCTTTCACAACTGATGATCATATGTTTTGTTGACCAAACTGCAGACAAATCAGAAGTTGACTAAAACTCAAGTTGACAAATGACAATTAGAATGGCAAAAGTTAACAATGAAGGTTCCGAACTTTAGTTAACTTCTGTTCAAGTGTGACACCTTGCTTCCATAGTATAATTTTTATTAGTACTACTTGTTTTAAATAACCCAAAGTAATTTTTAATCCTGTCCTTAAAACGATCGTTTGTCTGTGGAAGTCCATGAGTTGCATGTGAAGTGCTAGTCGTTTCAACTCCCCCTTGTGCTGTAACACCTGTTTCCACTGCCAAATGGCCTCAATTCACCGTATGGTTAACAAGTGATGACACTCCACCCATCTCCTTTTGCTGACGTCCTCCTGTTCCTTCGAAAATAGGAGTAGCTGGATGCTGTAGTTTTAGAACTGTCTCTTGTAGTTCAGAAACCTTGTTCGTCAATGTTAAAATAAGCTGCAAAATATTGCTGTCAGCCGCCTCCACTCGCTGACCACAAGGGAACGGCATAGACTCAAATTCATCCTCAAAAACTGGAGATAAACCATTCTCTTCCATTCCAGCCACAACTGTAAAGCAGAGTCTTGAGCTGGCCACAGTGCACCAAGAAAAAAACAAGAACAGCAAAATGGTGTATGGAGTGAAAAAATGCACCAAGAAAAACCAGAATCGCCACTCCAAGTAGTCAAGAACCAGACTCGGCAGTATCAAATAAAAATGTTTAATTCCACAACAAGAAAGACTCAGTAGTAACACAGTAAGTCAAGCGCTTTCATCATCCAAGACTTCTTCAGAACTGTGTAATACATCATTGGCACACCTTAAATAAGCAGTCCCCCCCCACTTAACACACTAATTAAACTTTAAAAACATACATCCTAAAAAATCATTCTAAAACAGCAATATATAATACATAAATACATAATACATAAATAAAATGATTGTAATTGGGTTATTTAAAACGAGTAGTACTAATGAAAATGATACTATGGAAGCAATGTGTCACACTTGAACAGAAGTTAACTAAAGTTCAGAACCTTCAGTGTCACAATGCTTATTTAACTGAGTGTGTGGCTAAGCACAGGGTCCCTAAGGGACTGGGCATCTTTAGATTTCCCAATGGAGTAAAAAAGGGACAGACTGAGTGTGAAGAACTGTTACAAATGTTTGACTGCCATGGTATTGAACTAATGGAATTTATTGTTAGGGTTAACAATAAAAAGGTTGATGATTTACTAGCTGAAACTGATAATAAGAGTGAAATTATTTTGAATGATGTTAATTTTAATAATTTTTTGGGCAAATATAATAGAGTGTTTGACAAGGTTGAACATGATGTGGAGAACAACATAGAAAGGAAAAAGAGGAAGTTGGTGAGGGACAAATTTAAATACACTAATAATTTAGCTTACCCTTTGCCCAAAGCTTACACTGAAGTGGGGGACGACAATGCAGGCAACAGAGGGTTGACAACTTGAATACTAGGCCAGACTCTACTCAAAGGGAAGGTGGTAGGAATACTACATATGACCAAGGGTATCCCTCTCTAAGGAGGTCCGAAAGACTTCAAAATAAAAACAACTTTAGGAATGATAACAATGTTTTTTTAGGACAACAGGGAGGGGGAAGGGTGAACACTTAGGAATCAGAAACAATGGAGGAAGAACAGTTACCACTAGATATTCCTATTTGTGATAATACAACAGTGAGTGAAGCAGATGAGATTACTACTTCATTCGGGAGAGTCCTACACACATATGGAGGTTTAATATTTTCAACTATGCAGGTGTTGAAGTAAGTTGTTGTGTCTTTCGGCTTATCCCAGTTAGGGGTTGCCACAGCAGAACTCCGGTCCGCTAATGTTTGGCAGTGGATTTTTATGTGCCGTGTTACCAGCCCTGACGCACAACCTTCAACGAAGGTACGCCCATTCACGCATGCCTCCACACAGAAGATGCTCTAGCTGAGAATCGAACTGGTAAATGCAACAAGCTGGCCAAGCCACAAACACACAAGTCCAAACTCAGTAAGTTCGATAAACACAAGGTCAGTTTATTCGATAAAAGTTAAGCGCTTTTCATTGCTGCTATTACGGCAACTTCTTCAGACAATAAACACCAAATACACATAGGTTAAATAGTAATAAAATCATGTGATCGGCAAACAACTTGTCCGCTGAGCTATACGTAAAGCTCAGAGATATTTGTTTGCCTTATACAATCAGCTGTGTTAAAAAGTCACAATGTTAAAAACCATCTCATAAAAACCTTCTCATAAAATTTTTTATTTATTTATTTTTTTAATTTCAATTAATGTACCACACAACCAATAACTTTTATACATGTTTTTGGCAGTGAGATAAACTATTTAACAAGGAATTATGACAATATTATACAATTTGTGACAGTTACTACTAATGTAGAGGACCGAAGTAAAACCAAATAAGTCTTAGGCTCACTGACTAACAACATTAACTTTGATATAACGAGTCTTATGTTAGTCTAACATTTTGTCCTTTGAGCAAAAGTTAAACCTCGACTGTCAACCTATGCTGCTTAGTAATATTAATTATAGATTCTGTGCCGGGGAACGATTAGTAACTTTTATTATGTACATTTAGAAGTGCACTTAAACATGTTTGTACTTGTATAGAATTAATTGTTGTTAAGCATTTAAACTTTGCAATTTAGTATTTTTGGCATCAGAGTACTTGTAAAACAACAAGTTTTGTTTACATATTTGTTTGAGACATGTACCCATGTGTAGTTAGATTGCTGGAATTAAAAAAAAAAAAAAAAAAAAAATTTTATGAGAAGGTTTTATGAGATGGTTTTTAACATTGTGACTTTTTAACACAGCTGATTGTATAAGGCATACAAATATCTCTGAGCTTTACGTATAGCTCAGCTGACAAGTTGTTTGCCGATCACATGATTTTATTACTATTTAACCTATGTGTATTTGGTGTTTATTGTCTGAAGAAGTTGCCGGAATAGCGGCAACGGAAAGCGCTTAACTTTTATTGAATAAACTGACCTTGTCTTTATCGAACTTACTGAGTTTGGACTTGTGTGTTCGTGGCTTGGCCGGCTTGTTGCATTTACGGGTTCGTTAGTTTGTTTTTACTTAGTGCGTTCTGAGAATTGAACAGGACAATGTCTTGCTGTGAGGCGACAACGCTACCGCAGCACAGCTGTTGAAGTAAGTAAGGACCTTTTTTCGCTTTTAATGAAGGGAATACAATTTGTACCATCTAGGAAGGAGGATGTTTGTACTGCTTTAACTGAATTTAAAATTTTCACTACAAAAATGAACTTGAAATATCTGTTTAGGGACAACCCTTCATATAATGAAAATAAATAATTAAAAAAGAACTGTTATAACCCACCTCTACACCCCCTTATAGGGACATTTGACAAGATATGCTCCCAGGAGATATATCAAATGTTGAAACAACACAAATATAAACAGTTCAACTTGACTAGAAAAGAAAAAGAACCGTTAGAAGAACTAACTAGTAAGTCTAGTTTGAGACTTATGAAACCGGACAAAGGTGGGGGGATGACTATTGTTAACACTGAAGACTATAACAACAAAATATTTGGTATGTTACAGGACAAGAATAAATACCAGCATGTTTCTAGAAATGAAATAAACATTGCTTACAGGAAATTTAAATTACACTGGAAGACTCTCTACTTAAGGGAGTTATTAATGAAAAAAACTACCATTTTTTGTATAATGAACGTCCAACAATTCTGGTGGCCTTCGGTATTCTGAAGACCCATAAAAATATTTAACCCCCCATACAGACTTATAATCTTCTGCCAAAACAGTATTTCCTACTCATTAGGGTTTTTTTGTCGACCGGGTGGTGAGGAAATCCTTAACCTATATTGACCATATGTTAGTAGACTCTTGGGATTTTTTGGGTTGGATAAAGGAAGAACATTATAATGAGGAGGTTAACTTTTCCACAGTTGATGCTGTGGACATATTCACTTCTATACCCCATGAGTTAGGCTTGGAATATTTTCATAAGGTACTAGTTGAGAAAACTAATTTGGGGAACACCATGGTCAATTTTATTATGGTGTTAATGGAGATTATTTTGATGAACAATTTTCTTAGTTTTGGTGGGGTGTTTTTCCGCCAGACAAACGGTACAGCAATGGGTAATAGTTGTGCACCTTTGTTTGCAAACGTAGTCACGTACCGTTGGGAAAGTGAGTTCATTTTTAAAAGTCCATTTAAAGACTCCTGGGTGGTGTATTTCAGATTCTTGGATGATCTTTTCATTCTTTATAATGTAGGGGACCAACATACCAACTTCTTAGATTTTCTTAACAATCTTTGTGATTATTTTAAATTTACTGGTAACAGTGGTAGCTCTAGGATTAACTTCCTGGATGTGTGTATTTGGAAAGACTCGAATAAGAAGTGTTTTCGGTCTAGTGTTTACCAAAATCCCACTTTCTGAAATGATTATCTTGAGTTCCGGAGTTGTCACCCCCACTTTGTGAAAAGGAATATAGTGAAAGGTCAGATGGTATGTACAGCCAGAATGTGCTCTGACTTTGACACAGTTAAGCTGGAAATGGACAAACTGGTCAAAATGTTTGTAGCTAGGGGTACCCATCGGATTCTGTGGTTACCATTAGAGAGCAAGTCACAAGTGAATGGGGTAATAGGTACAAACCTCTACTTGGCATTAGCCAGAAAAAGGAACTTGAAGTCACTCACCAACAAAATAATGACCTCTCTTATTCTATGGCTCTGACTTTTGGGGACACTTCAAACCTCATTAGAGAGATAATAAAGAAAAATTGGGTTTTATTCAAAGTAAACCAAGAATTGATGGCTATTTTCGGCGACGTACCCATTTTCTCCTATAGGACCAACAGGAATTTGAAAAACTTGTTAGAACATTCTATTGAGAGTAAGAACAAGAATATTAAGGGAACTACCAAGTGTGGGGCATGCGAATATTGTAAATATATTATCTCATACCCTACTGTTTGCTTAGGTTCCAATGACTTTGAAGTTAGGTTGGCCACAGGAACTTGTAACACCAACGGTGTAGTCTATATTGCTGTATGCTAGGGTTGTCACAATTTCTATATAGGTAAAACGGAAAGGAGGTTTCGGAGAAGAATTTATGAACACCTATATAGTATTAGGAAAAGGGATGACAATAATGCACTATTCAGGCATATTGACCTCAATCCTGACCACTTTTTCCATTTTGGTATTTTGGAGGTGGTAGGTATGGACATTAGACGGGGCAACTGCACCAACAAATTGGAAAGAGCTGAAATGTGATGTCAAATTCATTTGAATGCCACTGTAGCCCCTGGTATTAATGACCATATTTGTATCAAGCCAGAGTGGAAACATAGGGCTACTAAGTTATAGTATTGGTGTTATTATAAACCATACTTGTCAAACACTTTGTACTAGTTCAAAATATTATTTATGTATGATGTATTGCTGTTTTAGAATGATTTTTTAGGATGTATATTTTTAAAGTTGAATTAGTGTGTTCAGTGGGGGGGTGCTGCTTATTTAAGGTGTGTCAATGATGTATTACACAGTTCTGAAGAAGTCTTGGATGACAAAAGCACTTGACTGACTGTGTTACTACTGAGTCTTTCTTGTTGTGGAATTAAACATTTTTATTTGATACTGTCGAGTCTGGTTCATGGCTACTTGGAGTGGTGATTATGTTTTTTCTTGGTGCATTTTTTCCACTCCATACACCATTTTGTTGTTCTTAACTTTTATCACCACCTATTCCCCCGATAGTGATCATATTTATGAAATTTTGAAAAAGAACTAGAATGTTTTTTCATGTTTTCATGAAATTCAAAAGTTGATTGGGGGTAGTGTCAAAATTGTTTTCAAAAGGGGGAGGAATATTAAGAAACTCTTAGAAAATGGAGAGGGTGGTCTTTCAAATAAGATCAATGGGAGAACTGGTAACCATAAATGTGGCTTTTGTGGCCTATGTAAATATATTATAGAAGGTGACGAGATCACTGTCAATGGTATTTACATCCAACTAAAAAATAATTTCTGAAACTGTAATACTATTGGGATTGTCTACCTGGCTCTCTGTAAGCAATGTAAGGGGTTCTATGTGGGAAAGACTCAAAGGAGGTTTAAAGATCGTATGTATGAGCACATCAATGCTATTAAGAAAGGGAACCCCAACAATGCATTTTCTAAGCATGTGGTTGAAAACCTTGGTTATGAATTTGGATTTTTGTGTCTTGAGGTGATTAATAAAAATGTAAGAGGTGGTCCTTGGGCTGATACCATTGAATATAAAGAGTTAAGGTGGCAAGTTAGGTTTAATGCTTGTTTTCCACCTGGACTCAGTGAAACTATATCTATTGCCAGCATTTTGAAGCTTCGTTCTTATATAGTATGAAGTTCTTGTATATATCAAATGTGTGTTTTTCAAAGAACATGTGTTTAAGAATGTGTGATTTTAATGCTTAGTACCAAGTCTTTAATTGTCAAGAATTTGTAAGGTATTTTAATTGGAATGTGCATTTCATTGTTTCTGGCAGTACATGTGTTTTTTTAAAGGAGGGGAAAGTATGGTACTTAATGGATTTTTTGTATTAGTATAATGTTTCTGAAGAAGTCTTGTGTTACATACAGACAAAAGCGCTAAAACTGACATTAAAATCTGGTTCATCCTGTTTCCTGTGTGGTTGTTTCCAGCCTGGATTGTGTTTTTTGTTTCCTTCAAAGCTGACTGAAAAATTCCAAGTTTCAAGGAGAAAGCTATGATCTGAAAAATTACTGTATATGAGTCATCAATGCTAAATGTAATTAGTCTAGATTAGATTAGTCTAGCTAGTCAGAGAGTCAGTCTTCAGGTTGTTGGTTGCATACTTATAAGGAAAGAAATGAACTTATCGTAACTGGGAATCTTGAACACCAACCAAGATGGTCAAAGAAGCCAGGCTGATAATACAGCAGTGCCCATAGCATCCAAAGGGGCAAGGTAGATCTGTTAACAGCAACCTTGCTGGGGAAGAAATAAACAATAGACTCACACTCCAGAATAAACATAGCTGTCCCTATAGTCAGACAGGCTGGGAAGCACAACCCTTAGAACACATGGAAAAGTTGGTTAAATGTTATAGAGTTCTCTATAGATAAATATGTCAATTGTTTTTGAGTGATCACTGCACAGCAGGTGGAATAATGCTGCATCGGCTTTAGCTTATCATGCCACAGACCTACCTGGTGCCATCAGCACTCCAAACTGCACCCATTTTCTATGAAGAAGGCAGATATCATGATCAAACTATGGCTCAACCCTACTAATGATAACAGGGCAGACACAATGTGGAGCAGAACTATCTACAGCCAAGGACACAGAATTATTACAGTCAACCACCAAAGCATCCAGAGACATTGAACCATCCCACAAAAGGGCCTGGTCAAATAGGGCAGTTTTAATTTTTTTTTTCTGCCTGACATCCCACCCATATGTTATTTTCTTTCCACTCTAAACATAAGAAATCTTCATTTCCTATGGGACTCCATTTGATAGGTTCCACCCCAAAGTTTTCCATTCTATCCTACAGTCTTTGCTTTGTCCCACTCTCAAAACATATGCACAAGTTCTCCTTAAGGACCACTAGATCTCCATCACTTACTTACCATACTTTGAGATTCTTAGTACATGATGCAGAGTCACATACAACCCATGCAAAATCATAATTTGTTGGTCACACCTCCCTTTGCCACACCAAACTAACCAAGCTTTCCTGACATTCCAAATCTGACCTTTTATTAACTTCTGTATGGTCAAGTTTATTCCTTAGAATGTCTAAGGCTCTTATTTTTCTATATTTCATCATTTCAAGTCAGTCAGCCCACTTCGTGTTTGGAGTGTATAGAATTTGTTTTCCTTTTTAATGGATTTTATTGAACAACAACCAAGAAGTAATAGGAAGCCAGGCTGATAATACAGCAGTGCCCATAACATCCATTTGAAAGAAGACTGCTACTCTAAATACTACAGAAGTAATATCTTAAAGTGTTCTCATTATGTTACCTTGTGTTACATAATACTTACCTCTGCTCAGAGGTTTCATATTGATTAGAAATGCTTCATAGCTTGTTATCAGCTACTCTGTTTGATACATCAACTGGCCTGATACATGAAGTATGCTATTTATTTAATGATAAATTATATAAACTTTGGTTACTAAATTATCAACCTAACTCTGTATATGTTGACAAGGTCATGTAGAAGTATGTCTGATATGGCTTTGTGTATTTCTTTAATGTCTGTACTTCCATGTGTGCGTGCTGCTCCAGTCGACCGAGTCATAGCTGCAAATGGTAGATTGACTTGTCTAGCTACTTGGTTAGCAAAAAAATAAGTAATCAAATAAGTGAATAAGAGAATAACTAACTAGCTAACTAAATAAATAAATAAGGAAGGCTGTATTGTTCTTCAGAATTCATATAGCTATGGACTCATTTCTTGACTCTATTTTGTCCCAATGGGTTTTCATATCTTTTTCATAATTCTTTAATGGATGACACAGTAGTCATCCTTGTTTAGACTGATTTCCCTTACAAGACTGCTCTAATCTTTGAATATTTCTTTTCTATGCTCATCTGTATATTTTACATCCCATTCACCATAATTCTGGACCTCCTCGCACTATTCTACATTAACAATTCACTGCAATATTGACCTGTGGTGGTGGTGCTGCGGTAGCATTATCGCCTCACAGTTAGACGTTGCGTGTTCGATTCTCAGTTAGAGCGTCTTCTGTGTGGCGATATGCATAAATGGGCATTCCTTCATTGAAGATTGTGCGTTAGGCCTGGCAAGCCAGCACTTAAAAATCTACTGCCAATCATTAGCGGACCGGAGTTCCGCTGTGGCGACCCCTAACCGGGAAAAGCCGAAAGACACAAACAAACTTTAGTTCTTAACCTATTAGATCTCTTTAGCCATAAAACCTTCCTCTATAAATTTCCCTTACTTCTGGCTTCCTCCTATGATGTACTAGTAAGCCCTTTGAAAAGTGTTACATTGCTCTTACACTCCTGTTTTTTACCTTCCCCAAACCATTCCACTTCCATTCCTTATTTATCCCTATCATCCAAATGTCCATTTTAAAGATATTCTAAACTATGAAGCACTTACACTGAAATGAAAACTTTATGCCCACCATTATCTGCTATCACTCTACTCAGTATCATATAGATTGCTCAGAGGTGACCTGTCTCTCACCTACAATGCAATATCGGAGCCTGCCCTACTAGAGATGCTCCATATCCGTAAGTATAACTCCTCGTGCATTGCCCGCTTGATAGGCCTTAATTTAATATGCAACATCAATAAAACCTGCTGGAGATACAGGTTTGCCTCCCAGAGGCTGCCCCATCTCTGGAATAGACTTCCCATACATGTCAAACAGAGCACCTCACTGACCCTCTTTAAGCTTGATGAGTGGATGGGAAACCATAAATTTGTCCCAGAGGTTCCACCTTTGTCCCTCATTGACAGAGGCAACAGGTGCTGACTGAGGTTTCTTTTTGGGAGATAAACTCTTGGCTAGGCTTGTAAGGGTCCCAAAGCCATTAGCCTAGTGACTGCCTATGATCCTAAGTTCACTCAGCCCCAGTATGTTGTGTCTCACTGTTATTCTGCCCATCCATCTTTACACATATCTGTTAAGCAGTTTTGCAGTGATTATATACACTAGCTACTAAAATATGTTGGCAGTTCCTAAAAGCATTGACTACACAAGATGCTGCCGTCATTTTGACCACTTTAATCCTACCTATCAGGGTATTATCACCCATGGTTGTCCATTTTCCAAGAATCCCTTTACAGTAAATGAAGTAAATGACAGGCTTTTACAATTTGCCTATACAATGTCCTCTCACATCGCTTAGACCTTGAAGCCTAAGTATATTGCTGCCACCAGTCTGTTGATCTCATCCTTCCTAATTGGTCTATTATGCTTTCCTTATTTTTGTGATCTGCTTTGCTGGAATTTTGTTCTGACCTTGCTATTCTTAGAGATTCTTCAAAAGGCTCTAGAACTTTAGTGAGTATCCTATCCATCTTGTCTGTAGCTAGCAATATAATCATTGAAAAAAGTACTTCTACCTATCTATCTATCTATCTGTCTATCTATCTATCTATCTATCTATCTATCTATCTATCTATCTATCTATCTATCTATCTATCTATCTATCTATCTATCTATCTGTCTGTATGTCTGTGTGTATGCGTACGCGTGTGTGTGTGTGTGTGTGTGTGTGTGTGTGTGTGTGTGTGTGTGTGTGTGTGTGTGTGTGTGTGTGTGTATCCACCCAAAGCTACACCTCTCACATAAACTTCCTTTCAGCATTTAAAATCCTCCTTAAAAATTGGGCTAGTCCTTACATAATGCTAATAGATGGCAGGAGATTGGGTAATGCTGTCTCGTCCCCATTTCTTCCCTCACTTTATTTGGCCAAGAGATATTAGTCATGTCCAAAATCCAACAAACCACAACTTGGAATCATGACAGGAACAATTCCTTTATAAACCAACCAACCAACCAACCAACCAACCAACCAACCAACCAACCAACCAAACAAACAAACAAAGCACTTTATAATTTCACAAATGTCTTCTCAAGTCACACAATTAAAACTCTTCAGACTAATACTGCACTTATTTACACTTTTATACAAAGACAAATCACCTAAAACAATGCTAATTAAATGCAATTAAATACAATAATTCCTTTTAAGTAAAAACTTGTTTGAGGCTATAGTTGTCATTCAAACCAGGTTTCACAACAAAAATATACATTGTAACCCAGTCATATTCTAGACTCTCAGTAGAATTTTTGATGTCTTTGCCTCTACTATTTGTATAAACATTTTGAATTATTATAAATTTAAAAGAATGTTTGCGACTGTCTTGAGTAATGAGTTTCACCTATGCATTAGTAGTAATCTGCATTCTAATATCATATGCAAGGTATACACCAATATCAAGATGGCATATAAAGCAGCGCAATACCCACACTTGGGCAGCTCACATTACCTCACCATCATGCTAATGCCAGCCTACAAACCTGCACTAGTCAGGGAAAATCCCACTGTGAAGCAAATAAGAATATGGCCAAATGTAGCAATCACAGCACTCCAAGATTGCTTCGACAATACAAACTAGAGCATATTCAAATGTCTGCAACAGCTGATCTACATGTTAACTTGGATGAATACACAGAAACACAGAAACTGTGATGGCATATATATCTAAATGTGTAGATGATGTTACCATCAACAGAAACATTATCATAAGAGCCAACCCAAAAACTTGGCTCACCCAGAAAGTATACGAGCTTCTGAAGGAACATAATGTGGCATTCAAATCAAAAGACAAGGAAGCTCTCAGTGTGGCAAGGGCAAATTTGAAGAGTGGGATAAAGGAAGCAAAAAGGGCCTATGGAAAGAAAGTCCAAAACCATTTCACTGACATGAAAGACCTCAGGTGCATGTGGCAGGGCATAAAAGCCATAACTGAATACAAACCCCTGTCAGCCCAGTGCAAGGACAACAGAGAATTCCTGGATAGGGTGAACACATTTTTCTTCAGGTTTGAGGAGAAGAACAGCTCCATGGCAGTGAAACTTACTACAAACCCAGGTGATGAAGTGTTCAGCCTAAACACAATAGAGGTGAAGAGGATCCTATAGCAGGTGAACCCTAGGAGGTCTGCAGAACCAGACAACATCATGGGAAAGGTGTTAAAGGACTATGCTGAGTGACTAAGCACTGTACTCATGGATATACTCAATGTCTCTCTCGGTTAAGCGAAGGAACTCAAATGCTTCAAAAACACAAATATTATTCCACTGCCAATCCTCAGATCATCCCAGTAATTTGCCAGAAAACCGCACATTTTATGAGGACTAGACCAAAAATATGATTCACAAATCTGGACATTCTGCAAAAATCTGGCCAGTTGAGATGTACGGAAAGGTTAATTTTTGTCAAATTTGTAATGTGTCCCATGTTAGATACTGAAATATTGTCATAGCAAAGATGGTTAATGTTATACAAGCCTTCATGTCCACAAAAACAGGCAGTCACCATATCTTCCCTGATTCCAAGCGTAGGTGGCACATCTACTACCTCTTTTATGGTGCCTTTGTCTACACAATACCAGTCAAGATTGTCTTGGTCATGAATACGATGGTATGTTAACTGCTGGTGGACCCACCTGTGACATGGAGGGTGACAATGTGCAACATCATAGACAATGGATCTGTAGTGGCCACTCTCACTTGCTGTTCAGCTAAAGCTACCATTATTCCTAGCATATTAGTGTGAGTGAAGATCCTGCACATCAGAAAATGCTGGTGATCAGAACAGATAGGCATCACTGCTTTTAGCTTTAGTTTTATACATCTCTGAAGTGCTCCACAAGGTTTGACTTCATCATTTGCGTATATGGTGACTTGCTCATTTGCCTGCCATTATGCAATTGTTTACATACCATGAATAACGTACTATTTCACTGGTAGCATGATCTCACTATGTGTTGCCAGAATATGCTCTCATCGTAGACAGTGATCATGCTGTTTCGCATGCACTAAATGTTTTTGAATATCTCCCGCCCCCATTATATTTGTTGCTAAGGAAATTTCAAAGAGAATTTTTTTCCAGCATTATGGAAGCTTTTGTTTGACCCTATGAAGTAATCCATAAGCTCCTTCTTAGTCAAGCTATTAAAGGAAATATTAATATTGTACATATTCATAATTGTGCAATAAAATGAACCTATTTTTTATTAATTGAATATCCCCCTTTGGAGCAAAAGCCATTCCTGATCTGTGAGCAGACTTGGCTCATAAATACAATTCCACACTTCTTGGAAGAGTACATTGCCTGAGATATTTTTATAAAATATGCAGATCTGTCTAAATATCAAATTTATTGCTAAGCAAGTATATAAATCTACAAAGCATTGCTAGGTAGACACCATATATCAGTGAAAATTTCTTCAGCATTATATAAGCTTTCATTTGATACAATGAAGCATTACATAAACTCCTTCTGGCTCAAGTTATTAACATAGTATGAATACTGCACATATTCATCTTTTGGGTGAAAATAAATCACATATTCTCACTTTCTGACCACAATAGGCATAGTACTGCAGCATAACTCTTTCTGCATCAATGACTCAAGTTGTGCTGCAGTGCCATTCACCAGTTCATAGGCGCAGAGGTAAGTACTAGGCTAGATGCCTTGTGCAGGTACTAAGAGGACTACACAGAGGAACTGACCACCTGACCAAGAGCTCACACACTCACACACACACACACACACACACACATACACACACACACACACACACACACACACACACACACACACACACACACACACACACACACACACACACACACACACACACACACAAACACAAACACCAACTGAAGAATACCATAATGAGGCACATGCACAAGCTAGGAACATAATAGTGTGTGTGTTTAGGCTGTTCAAGTCATGGGTCTGCTGCCTTGACATATCCAGTGGAGCCCTACAGTACTCTCCAGTCACATGTGCACACATGTTCATAGTATGTGCCATGCTACACAATATGATCCTGTGGAAACAGCTGTGGCAGGAACATCACAGGGAAGGGACACACATCTCCCCCACCAGTGCCAAGATCCCCACAGGTACAGGGGGACTCAGAGGAGGAACCTGAGCCTGCCCCATAGGCAGATGTAGGCATTTCCAGTACACCCTGGTCTTGGCAAAGAGGCAACACATAGCACATGCACTGACAACCTAGGGATCCAGGGACTGACACCTCACTCCAACTCACATGCATAGTAAAAAGGATGCCATCCACACCACCCTACCTGTACCTTACCATGTATAGGCTGTATATTGCATGTATCCAACACAGCTAGCCCTGTACCACTGTCCTCTCAACTGCTGCAGGCACAAGGTAAGTTACTCTTCTTAACAACAATGAATGGGGTAGTAGACTATGGTAGCATATGTATGGTATTGCTGTACATATGCAAGGAAATGGAGTGAGCTACCGGGATAGCATCAGACAACTGACAGCTATGTGGGACAACAGGGACTGCCAATCATTAGTGGACCAGAGTTCCACTGTGGCGACCCCTAACTGGAAAAAGCTGAAAGAAAAACAACAAAAAACATATATATATATATATATATATATATATATATATATATATATATATATATATACACATAGGTGACATATACAAATATATCATTTATAGAGGCAGAGATGGGGGAGAGAGAGAGAGAGAGAGACAGACAGAGAGAAAGAGAGAGACAGAGACCCTGAAAGACATAGAGTGATGTAGTGCTTCAGCCACTCATACCCCAATAGTACCCAGTGGCACATGCAAATAGTATAGTGAGCTCCACTGTGTAATAGTAGTTAGGTAGGGGCTGTAATCTCACATCACCTGCTGTGTGTGTGTGTGTGTGTGTGTGTGTGTGTGTGTGTGTGTGTGTGTGTGTGTGTGTGTGTGTGTGTGTTTCTGCATCTATTACACATACAGCAGAATACACACACCCAACAGGCCCATGCCTGTGTAATGGTCACCCATTTTATGGCCTTGTGACTAGTGTCCTCCACAACAGTGGCCTACCTGTCAACAGCTATTGATGTCACCCACCCCAATAACAGTGGCAGACACTCTCCAACTGCATAAGCTTTGTGGTGCATGCGATATGTACATAGTACTATAGTGTAGACAGTTAGATATGTAGTGGTTCTAATCCCAACGGCAACTCAGTGAGTATATGTGCATTTAAGTATATTCTCTTGTGGCTGTGTGTATTTCCTGCCTATGTGTGTGCAATGCCAGAACATTTTTAAGGCCTGTTCCACCCTGTTAACCCCCCATTGCACTACTTTACAGGGCCTGTAGATGTCACCCACCGTAGATGCATAGTTGGACACTCTCCAGGCATATAAGCTCCATGGCACACGCAATAAGTGCATAGTACTATAGTACAAACAACTAGCTAGGTAGGTGTTCTAATCCCAGTACTAGCAAGTGTGTGGTGTTTGAAGCATACCCCCTGTTGCAGTGTGTCTGTCCTGTGTGTGTGTGTGTATGTGTGTGTGTGTGTGTGTGTGTGTGTGTGTGTGTGTGTGTGTGTTGTGCCATCTTGAGGCCTGTTCCACTCTATTAACCCCCATTGCACTACTTTACAGAGCCTGTTGATGTCATTCACCTTAGATGCACTGTTGGATACTCTCCAAGCATATAAGCTATGTGGCGCACATGATAGCACATGATAGCTCAGTTAGATAAGTAGTGGTTCTAATCCCAACAACAGCAGCTCAGTGATTGTGTATGTGTTTAAGTATATCCCCTTGTGGCTGTGTGTGGCTCCTGCCTATGTGTGTGCAATGCCACTACATTTTAAGGCCAGTTCCACCCTGTTAACCTGCATTGCATGACTTTACAGGGCCTGTAAATGTCATCCACCTTAGATGCACTGTTGGACACTCTCCAGGCATATAAGCTCCATACACACATGATACATACGTAGTACATACAACTAGATAGGTAAGGGTTCTAATCTCAATACTGCCATCTGAGTGAGTGTATATTTGTGTGTGTGTGTGTGTGTGTGTGTGTGTGTGTGTGTGTGTGTGTGTGTGTGTGCGTGTGTGTGTGTGTGTGTGTGTGTGTGTGTGTGTGTGTGTGTGTGTGTGTGTGTGTGTGAAGCATATCCCCTGTTGCAGTGTGTGTTGGTTAAACTATTATGAGGCCTGTTCCACCATGCTCCACTTTGTTAAACCCCATTGCACTACTTTACAGGTCTTGTTGATGTCATCCACCTTAGATGCACTGTTGGACACTTTCCAGGTATACAATTTCTGTGGTGCACACTATAAGTATATGTAGCAGTATAGCACATACAACTAGATAGGTATTAGTTCTAATCTCAATACTGAGAACTGTGTAAGTGTATGTGTCTGCAAACGCATGTTCCCTGTAGCAGTGTGGCTGTCTTGCCTGTGTGTGCAATGGTTATACCATTTTGTGGGCCTGTTAACCCCCCCATTGGCAACCTATTTAGGGCCTATTGATGTCATCCACCTTAGAAGCACAGTTAGACATTTTCTAACACCATAATACTGTGGAATACATGCGTCAGTTTATAGTGTAAATAACTAGATAGGTAGGGGGCTTCATCTCAAATGTAGCAACTGTTAAAGTGTATGTGTGTTTGAATGCATCTCCCCGTGCAACAGTGTGAGTGTATGTCAGTTATGCCATTTTAAAGGACTGTGCAAACCTGTTAACCCTCCACTGGCAATCCTTACAGAACCTGCAGATGTCATCTACCATGAATAGTAGTGGCAGACTCTACAAAAATGTATAAGCCCCATTGGGCATGTGATATGTATACAGCACTATTGTATAGAAAATTAGGCAGGTATGGGTTCTACTGTCAACAAGGGCAGTTCATGAGTTGGTGTGTGTGTAAGCATATATATCCCCTTGCAGCAATGTGACAGTGTTAGGGCCACCACCATTCCTCTCATCACCTTAAAACAAGATAAAGCCATACAGAAAAGTGGGACAAAGGCCAAAAATTAGGGTCAATCTTTAAATATTGCTCTTACAAACATAGAAAGTAGATAGCATAGCAGGTTGTGCATTAGCATGCATTTTCTGAAGGATATGAAGTCTAAAATTGAAATATCTGTCATTATTGTCTAATGTCAGCCTTTAATCTTGTGCCACTAATTTAATAAACATAAAATAGCAACCGATGTAAGAACACCACAAACTCTATTTATTAAACACTTTTCGTCCAGCACAGCACAATACATCACTTGATAAAAGTTCTAAATAAAAAAACTTCATCCTTCACTGCTCAATCAACAGCAAATATATATATATATATATATATATATATATATATATATATATATATATATATATATATATATATATATATATATATATATTTTTTTTTTTAACATGCTTTATATTTTTTTTTTATTTTTAATACACCAGGTATAAATAAATTTACTGTTGATTGAGCAGTGAAGGATGAAGGATGAAGGATGAAGGTTTTTTATTTAGAGGGAGAATGTATTATATTGTTCTTTAGTCAGGGCTTTTAACTCTGTATTTTTAACTATGGTAGAACTTTTATCAAGTGATGTGTTAACTGAACATTGCTAAGAGGTTTGAGACATTGGTCACATGACTGGATTGTTGAAACATTTATGAGTGTCTATGAAGTTGATACTTTTATCTGAAGCAGTCCAGCCACTGTGCTGGATGAAAATCTCTTAATAAATAGATTTTGCGGTGTTTTTACATTGGTTGCTTTTTTATGTTTATTCAGTTTGTGAAGTATTTTTTTGTTTCCAATTTTTGCCACTAATTTGCCTGAAAACCACAATGTTATGACAGATAGACCTAAAGTATGTGGCACACATCAGGATATTCTGCAGAAATCTGTACAGGTGAGAGGTATGGCCACCACCTGTCCCACCCTGCAGGTTGCAGTCCATGTTTGCCCAGGTGTGACCTGTGAAAACAAATCAAACAATACAGAGGTCCAAGAGTGTAAGACAACAAACATTTCCTAAAGTTGTATACTAGTTGCGTAAAGCAGTTATGTAACATCTGAAGCATGTAATGAGACATAGCATAAGCTATGGAAATGTGACACAAAAAGATGTCATACTGGAAAACCAAGAGAACTCCTGTCCATTGCACTTGCCATGGGTATGGTTTGTCCCGCCAACTCTCACGATATTGCAAGAAGTGTCCTACATTGCACATTTGATAAGGTGACAACCCTACTCTGTGTTACCCATGTGTGTGCAATATGTAGACATGTAGAGTCCCTGTCAGTAGCTGCTATCCCCAATGTATCTAGGCATGAATGCCAACTGCCAACACCCACATTTGTAGGTACTGCCTAAGGCTGTGCCAACTGTAAGTAGTGTGCTGTCTGTCATTGACCCACCAACTGATGTTAACTCACTGCAACAGGGTGATACATCAGGTATGGAATGGTGTCAAGGTTCTGGTGTTAACCTGAATGCAGAAACAGTACCATCATACCATATGACAAGGACATAGCCCTGCTATTTCCCACACAACCTGTGTTCAGAGACTTGAGTAGTCAAGTTGATAACACTGTTGTATTCAGCCATCAAGTAGCGGCAGTGGTCAGAAAAGGCTTGCATGTGGTTCACCACATAGGTAAAGGGAGTGCATCCAGACTAAAGGTGGACATTACCTCTGTACAGTCCTCAGTCAGTACAACAATAATTTAGTACCATGGCCAGTTTGGTATGTACCTATCCAGACATCTGCAACAACTGGAAAGGCCATAGTAATACCCACAAAGGTAATCCATGGCCTCCAACACCTGTTCCATGCAGACAGCCTCAAATCAGTAGTGGCCCACTTGGTATTGGACAGGTTTTTCACAACTGGGCTGTGGCATGTCTAGATGGCAACATTGTGCCCAGCCCTTCAACAGTTGGCCCATATATGTGAGTCTAACTTTTCACACATTACCAGCATGACAGGCCTGAATCTGATATGCAACATCAACAAAACCTGCTGGAGAGACAGGTTTGTCTGTCAGAGGCTACCCTGTTGCTGGAATGCACTTCCCAGACATGTCAAACGGAGTACCATGCAGACCATCATCAAGTGCAGCCATGATGAGTGGATGGGAAACCACAAATCTGTCCCAGGGCTGGCACCTGTGTCCCTCAATGACAGGGACAACAGGTGCTGATTGATGATTTTGTTGAGATAAAGTAATGGCTAGGCTTGTAAGGGACCCAGGGTCATTACACTGGTACCCTTTTGTGATCCTATGAACCTGTGATCCCACAGAACTCCCAGGAAACATGTATAAAGACTAGCATGCTGTTTTAAGGGATATGAGTGCAAGATTACACTGTCTGCCCCTATTGACCTTCACACACACTGTTCTACACATACACACCTAGGTAAACATGCACATATACAGCCATACCTTGGTGATGTCACATTTCTGCATTGTCACTATGCCATCCTGAGCTGCTGTATTGGCAGCAGGTCCACATGACATGCACACACACAGACCTCTGCAACAAAAACAGAATAAGGTCTGGGAGACAACAGTCACTCAGCAATACTAACAGCCATACAGCATCATGGCACAATGTTACATACACTTTAATATGTATGCATGACAATTGTCAGCAGACAGCATCTTACAGGGCATAACACTATTGCACTGCAAACTGCCATTAACTGTATATATTCACCATGTGCATCAGACACATATTAGCATGTCCCTGCATCAATGTTATGGATGACAGGGATGTCCCACAGGTATCTTCAAATGCACAGGGTATGGTGTGGGGGTGCCAAAGCCTAGGCTCTGCCACACAGTTGACATCATGCGTGTGTGTTTGGTGGGGTGCTGGTCAGCTGGGTCATGGAGATGACCTGTGTGTGTCTGGTGATGACCTGCATGTGGCAGTGATGTGTGAGTGTGTGCATGTACACAGTCAAGCCATGTGCCGGCTCTACACAAGGTTATGTTGGACAGCTGTGGACCATACATGGCAGAAGAGACAGTTCACCATCTCCAGCCATGAACATGGGAACTGGTTCTGCCAGGAGTGGCACTGGCACCACCATGCCCAGGGCCAGATGCAGCACTACTTGCTGATGGTGACCAGTATCTGCTGGGTCCGTGTCCCTTACAGGAATGCCCAGGACCATGTGCCAATGGCCTGCCATGTTGCGGTGTGGATCACACTGCCCCTTCAGTAGTGCTGGTGGTACTGCCACTATTGAAGTGTGACTGTGCATGGCCATGTGAGCGCTCTCAACTGATGTTATTGCTGACCTATGTCCATGTGTCTGCCACCCTACTCCCACCACATTTTCAAGCACAGACATTGCACAGTTAAGGACTGATAATGTCTCACCCCACAGTCTATCCACTGCATCAGCGAAATGATGTAAGGCATCACCAATGCTGTGGATGGAGTCATGAATGCCAGGCAGTGCCACTTATTACACAGACCTGATTTGGCCTAGAGGGCTAATGCACTGTGCTGTAGTTGACATAGTTCTGGGTTTGATACTTGGCAGGGGAAAGAGTTTTGCTGATGTAATATCAGTGTAATGCTTGATTTATTTATAGAACACCAGTTATTCTCCAGAGCTGAGTTGGCTTAGTGGACTAATGCACTATGTTGTAGTTGAGAGGCTCCTGGGATCAATATTTGGCAGGTGTGCATTTTTTCTGATGTGACATCACTGCAATGCATGATATATTTCTAGAAGCACCAGTTATTCTCCAGAGCTAAATTGGCTTAGTGGGCTAATACACTATGATGTAGTTCAGAAGGTCCTGGGTCCAATACTTGACAAGGGTGTGTATTTTTGCTGATGTGATATCACTGTAATGCATGACATATTTAGAAACACACCAGTAATTTTCCTGAGCTGAGTTGGCCAATTGGTCTAATACACTATGCTGTAGTTCAAAGGGTCCTGGGTTTGAGACTTGGGAGGGGTGATTATTTTATTGATGTGCATAACAGTGCCAGAATCAGATAAGGTGATTAAAGCAGTTATAAATGAGTTTGCATGGGTTTGAGTGATGTGCTGCAATGCTAAGCAGCAATTAGTCTCACTTAAACCTGCACCATTTCCAAAAAAAGAAAAGAAAAAAAGTGGCGATAGGAAAGGGGTGAAATGGGGGCAAGCAGGGGAAAACAATATGAAAGGAAGGTAGATATGTGCAGGATGAGTGCAGGAAAGGACCACCACTCTCCATTTCTTGTGCAGCAACAGCTGTGCATGTTGTGGGCAATTTGGAATTTGGAGCCTCACATCCCACAGGGTGGGGTGTGGGCAACATAACTTTGTTGATTAATTGCTGGGATGATTGATTGATGGTAGTGTACCTGGGGGCAAAACGGAGAGCTGTGTAGGGAGCGGTATTTTTTTGCAGGACAGAGTGGAATGTTGGGGAAGGGTTGTTGGCACGTTTGGGGAGGTAAGTTGGATAGGAGAGGTTGTGTTTGCAGACAGACAAGACAGTAGACATGGGTGGTGTAAGACATGAAGGGGGTAAACACCTTGGACGGTGAGGGTATTTGGGAATTGGAGGACCAAGTGCCCCCAGATGGCAACAGTGGGACTGAGCTCCCCACCCATGAGCAGTCACCACTGCCCCTTCACGGCCCTGAAAGTGGCTGTGCTGGGGGCTGGGTGCCAGGGCCGGCCTGCCACTCCAGGTGTGCCAGTCTGCCCTCATTCTGGCACAGTTGGTCATCCAAATCACATTGGATAACCCTGCACACCATGCCTGGAAACTGAGTTTGGGTGATGACATCCTCTGTGCACCCAGGGGGACAGACCCCATTCCCTAAGGCAGTTCCACCAAAGGGTGGTGCAGGACCAGCAAAGGAGGCAGTTCCAGGTTGGGTCCCAGATGTGCTGGGACCCATTGCCATGGCCAGATGAGGTGGGATAGGTGGATTTTCTGGAACCAGCCTACCCAAGTGTGCTATGGTGTTGAGGTTTGTTGAAGTGTATTGGTTAGTCATGAACAGAACATTTCAACATTAGTTATAACAGCATGCATGGATGTTCTAATTAACCCAGTGCAATAGAATTGCATAACATGCAGAACACAGGCATAAATGGAATAATAGTCATTATTGAAACAGCATGCCAGTAACAGTTATGGCAAAAGGCCAACAGCATTGGTATTTCAACAAGGTATGTTACTATGCAACCATTATAATATATAACCAATAATACAACACAAGGCCCAACATTAGGTTTTGAGAACAACATATGTAAAAATGGAACCATACACAAAGTATAAGAAAAATAATTTGTGATGCAGACAAGGGGTGGGAGGTGAGAAAGGCATTCCATTACCAACTGTATAGGCTATACTTTTACAACAGTACTGCTCAATACTCTACAGATATGCCCTTACTTTATGTGTACAAGTGCCCTATAACTTCTGTAGCATATACATATCTCTCAGGCTATCCAGATGGTATGGTATTGGCCAAGCTGTAATGCCTACAGGTACATTACTACAAATGTTAGGGGAACAAATATGCCTACCAAGGTGTACTCAGCACTGATGTTGTGTGAGCATGCTACTGGCATACTTCAACTGGGTTTATATCTGTGTCCAAGGTTTTTGGCAGCAGTGATCACTATCCATGACAAGTGACACTTGAGAGACATGTATCATGCACTGGACAGAGAGTTTACACTTATCCTGCCGTCATTGGCAGGTATGGGGTTAGACTATCAACAGACATTCACAGATGCACCAGCATACAGCCGTACCAATAATAGACCATTTAATTTGTCTTATTAACTTGAAATATTCCTGTACTTCATGTCGTTTTATTTAAAGGAATGTTATCACTTTGCTGAGAAATGGTGTTTATGTACTACTACATCTGGACACAGACAGTATACCCTTCATACAGCTATTACAGACATTTATTTACCTGTAAGTCCTGTAGGGAGAAAATCTGTTAACAACACATAACTGTTTCTATAAATTGTTAGTACTACTTGTCTGTTACTATAAATATATCTTAGTACCTGTCCCTGGATTCAAACCCCAGTCTGTGTGTGGCAAAATGAGCAACATATATATTGCTTATCATATAGAGCTACTGGGCCACTACTGCATGCTGATTGAGTGATATGTACATAAAGATCACTTGGTGATAAAGTGTGAATTGGTAATATTGGTAGAGTGTCACACAAGTCTTCAGTGACAGTTGAACATACACGCATGAGATTCATGCATGACAGAGATAATAGGTAAGCTGTGTATTAATACTTGGAATGCAGGTGTACACAATTAACCCCTCATGGATGGGAAGATGTGTGATCTGTACAGATCATATTGGGGTGCTGGGTTACCCACCTGACCCATATGCATTTGAGATGGTATACTTGTAGTCTACAGCTATTACACTTTCATACATGCCTGTATCATCATACCTACATTCAGGGATACATATGGCTGAAATGCAAAGGTTACCACAAGACAATCTTGGGAGAAACACACTATAATACCTTAGAGAGTACAACTCTAGGTTCAGATCTTAGTGCAGAACGAATATCATATTGCATTATATCTTGTAGCACAGCTCCACATCTACACTTTAGAGTGACAATTATTTATTGTCTAACCTTCGTTCACTTCCTGGTGTTATACCAATGCTTATTTCATAAAACCTGTAATATTTGATTTCTTGAACAACAGCCCAGAATACACACAACAATTGGCAGAAGATAGATTTATTGAGGGTGGTATACAGCTGACAATCTTTATTGTTCTACACTTTAAATAATGCAGGCATTTGGACACATCTGTTATCACACAATCTAGGCAGTACTACCTTTATTTCTTCACAATTCTGACTGTAGTTGTACTGTATTAGAAATTCAGTTAATTTATTCTCTTCACATTTTCAATGCCAGTGTACTTTGTTACCATAACATGTATTATTAATACAGCATATACATTATCCCACACGTTATTAACGCTGTGTTAATGTTCTTTATGTAACAGTAGCATGTTTCATGCTTTCATCTATATTGAACTGTACCTGGCAATACTCACTTATATCATTCCAGGTATATGTACACATCCATTGCAGTACACTCACAACAGACTATACCTACTGGCAGTTACTACTGTACTCTTTCTTAATTAGATGACTATATATTGCAAGATATATCTGTACTCACCACACTCTCGGTGCATCCTGGCCAGGCACCCTGCATGGGCTTCCAGGTTGCAAGCCCTCTCCTATGCAGCTGTGGGGAGAAAACACACCATTATGTGTACCTGTCTATCATATATTCATACTAGGATTTGGTAAATCAATGATTCCTAAACTTACAAACTTCTGGGGCAGTGTAGTCCCAAGTGTCTTGGATCCATTGGGCCAAGAACTTCCCCTTCCTTTCACAGCTGCTCACCAGTACAGGGGATGCCAGTTTCAGTGGTGAGGTCACATGCCAGCTGGTCTCAGGCCTCTAATGTGTATTCAGAGCCCTGGTACTGGCCTTGCAGCAGCGGATTGCCATGGTCTTTGAGAAGGAGCTCACCCATAACCCTGGACTCCAAAATGCCCCAATGCTGCACCCAGACATGTGCACCCTTTCAACCTCCAGTCATAGTTTCTGCAGTGTTATTAAACTCCAATGGGTTCTGGCTGTATTCCCACCTGTTCAGCTTAAATACGGCTGTTTTCTCATCCTTTGCCACCACTGGACCATTTTTAAAATGCTAAGAGAAGCTTAGCTCCACACAAACCCGCTGAGCTTAGTTGAGCAGTGCTTAAAGTGGCAATGCTTAACAATGCTTAGTGGTGTACAAACCTGCTTAGCTGAGCTGAGGACTGCTTAAACTCAGATTGCTTAGAAGTGCCAAAACCAGCTAAGTGGAGCTGTGTGTTGCTAAGTACTGCTAAATGTGGTCCTGTTTAAGCATTGCTTGGCTTGGCTTAGCAATGCTTAGCAGATTTTCCTATTCCATGTAAAAAGCTGACTGGCCTGTATTTGAACCATGTACCTACTATACACGAGGCAGTCATTTTTAGGCATTTTGCTACTGAGGATATGGTGATTAGAGTTATACAGGATATGGTGATTACAGTTATACAGTTCTATATAACTCTCAGTTATGTTTAAGCACTGCTGAGCACCATGCCGCACCATGCAAAACTGCTTAGCTATGCTTAAACCTGACCTTTTTCATTAAAATTAAAAGCATACAGTTTATATTTTTAGATGTCTGGAACATGTTCATTTTTAAGCTCTGTGCTGCACAAACACAAGAAAAAATAAAAAAGGGGGAAAAATGGCATTTTAACATTTATAGTTCAGTGTTATCTGGCACTTTGACAGTACAGGGGGTGTGTTAAAGAAACTGTAATGCACCCCCTACAAACAAAAAACAAAATGGCCAAGTTAAACTATTAATTTTCTATTTCAGTGCCATCCAGCACTTTGACAGTACAGGGGGTGTGTTACAGACACTGTAACACACCCCCTACAAACAAAAAGCAAAATGGACAAGTAAAACAATTAATTTTCTATGTCAGTGCTGTCCAGCACTTTGACAGTACAGGGGGTGTGTTACACACATCCAAGCACTGTAACACACCCCCTACATTGATTCAGTAACTGTGTACACAGCTGTCCCTCAGTAACGCAACTTCATTAATATGCAAGGTGTGCTGCCAAGGGGGAGCTGCAGACATGGCCATGGTACACTCTGTGTAGGGCTTGCACTATTCCTACATGAAGTTCCTTAAATCTGGGGGACATTTTTGTTTTCATATTTATACTCCAGTCAAATTCATATAACCCATAAACCCCTTCTTAGTCAAGCTATAGTGCAGCTGTCTGGACAGAGAAAAAAGTATAAAGTAGTATCTTCTCATCTCTTGTTTTTGAGATATTTTGAAGGGATCTTTTGAACTTTTGTTTACCAAAAGGATCCCTAAAAACTGGTTATGTACAGAAACACAACAGAGAATGATTTTATCAACTTACATACAAACATTTGATTTGTTGATACATTTATGCGGCAGGAAAGAAATTGCTATGGTGGCATAATAAAAACTAGGCATGTCAGAAAAGTTTTCCTGCATTGTTTTGGAAAGCAAAACAGCCCTCCTGATGGTCTATCAAACAATAGATAATGAAGTAACATTTTCCACACTGAAGCCATCAGAAAAAAGATCACTGCAGCCTTCATTGTTTAGTAGGAGCCTTTCACTATATTCCTCACCATTGTTTAGTGTTATAATCTCTGTTGCCCCCTTGTCTTCCTTTCAGATCCATATTTAGACTGTCCTTTGCATCTTCCTTTGTTCCCATTTTTCATTCATTTGCACTTCCTCCACTGTTTCTTTTTTACCAGATATCCTTTCAACTACTACTATATTCTTTATTTATTCATCCTCAAAAAAAAGTCTGATTTTATTCAATCATTCTAACATTCAGGATATCAGAATCACATTATTACATCCAAAAACATCTGCACGTTCTCTAAAATTTAGCCTTTCACTTTCATAGTAACTGTACCATACTTTCTTTCACTTGCCTCTTAAATTATTCCTTTCAAAGAACATTGAACACAAATTTAATACTGCAATTTGTGGATCATGCAACTTATGAAGCTCATTGGCCACATTAAATATGCTGGATTAAAGCTTATTATGTACCCATATGCTAAAAAAAGTAGATGTGCAAAATTATGTATTTTCTATCATTGAAGGATTGACAGTAAAATGCCAATAAATTGCTCATTGAAAACAAATATCTTACCAAAATAATGTAACAATGATGGAAAAAAAATCATCCTTGATAACTTCTGTCATTCTTATCAAACATTCCTTCAACTACACTAAGCTGACACAGACTTGCAAATATTGAGACTAACATATAGATTTGCAGGTACGGGAAGTTCTAATTAACTATAATGGCTACACAAAAATATCAGATGCTAACGTCTTGGTTTTTCCTAGTGATTGACAGCAAGAAGGATTTGAGAACAGTGAAAAAAAGATTTCAGTTACCTTATAAACTCCTATAGACTGGCACCCTATCAAAATTTTGAGACTATTGAATGCAAGTTCCAAAATTTGAAAAAAAAAAGTTAAAAGTGATCCTTAGACTATAATACTGAAATATAATTACAACAAAAATACAATTACAGCAAAAAAGCATTTTTACAGAGGCCAACCCCCCTGCACCCCCTACACCCCCACTACTTATATAGATTAAGTACAAGATTACTGTATCTCAGAGATGAGATGAAGGAATACTCTCCAAGATATAGCAGGTTTGCAGTTACTATATGATTTTCTGTAGTTGCAGTTAAAGTCTCACTGTTCTGAGGGTCACATTTATGGCATGGGAACATAAATTCAGAAGCCCCTATGGGCTCTGATCAAGCATATTCAACAACAGCTATAGTCAGCTTGTAATAAATCCATTGCACCCTCTGCTTCTTAGTCAACAGAGGGTTGCTCATTTCAAGTTTGCTAATGAACACAAAATTGTTATGAAAAAGCCTTATTAATGTATTATAACATTAAACAGTTTGTATATTATTATATATTACCTTCTACACTAGTGTTTTTTAGTTTGTATGCACTATAACCTTTCAACAGGTGAAAACAGGCCATGTATGTAGTAAAAACTCTTGGCAATCATGTGAGAGAAAATGTCATAATACTGCTGATAGAACATTGCTGCAGGATGCTTCACAATAGCTATGTTATCCTGTTGCTTTTTACCTTAGTGTCCACATATTATATATGTATTTGTCAGTTGGTACGGAAGATGTGTTAGTTATAACTGAAATTTGGTAACTGGCTGCCTTGCTTTTCATGCAAGAAGGTGCATAAGGTAGTAATTCATTTAGTGAATTAATTGCATGGAATATGTCAGTAAATGGCCAGTCTGTGCTGTGCATAGCGCACGATGGCACAGCTGATTCATCAGAAAGGAGGACAATGTACCTCTTACAACTTTACCTTTGGATTAGGAGATTTAATTTCTTCTTTAGAGGCTTGCTTTGCCCTGACTTGCAGTGTTTCTTTTTCTGCCATGTACAGTCTGCCTACTCAAACACACACACAAGCACACGTACACGGGTGTGCACACATAAACACACACACACACACACACACACACACACACACACACACACACACACACACACACACACACACACACACACTCACACACACACACACACACACACACACACACACACACACACACACACACACACACACAAACTAATACACAGAATCACACACAACTAAATGCACACACGCACGTGCGCGCGCGCGCACACACACACACACACACACACACACACACACACACACACACACACACATACATACACATACACACGCATGCACACACACACACACACACACACAAAGCTATATACACTAACAAACACAACATATAGACACTCACTCACATGTACACACCTCCAAACACAATTATGCATAGATACACATTAACACACATTTGAAATTATTTTATGCACTGTAGTTGGCATGAAAGAAGTGTTATTCCTTACATTGTTTCTTTAACATATCAGTTCCTCTTAAACACAGAAACAGTAGACAGTTTCTCTATGTTAAGTGCCCTGCTGACAGCTATGTAGCCCATGCACATGCTTCACCTCTATATCTCTCCCAGTATTACACTTATCAAAGCTAAGAAAACACTCTACAGAAAAAAATGAGAGGCACAAAGTAAGAAAAATGATGGCACCAGCAAATGGTTGCAAAGGGGAGTTCCTAGACTCCTTGTATGAAGTATTGAATAGAAACTCAACAAGGAAGTAAGTCCAGTCCATTCTGTCCAGAGCTGCACAGACACTTCACCAAATATTTATTACTGCTGTTTGTTTACTGAGTAAGTGAACCTATTCAGTAAAGTTGGGTATCTGTGCAGCTTTAGATAAAAAGGATGGAAACAGCCAGATGACCAAAACATATGATCACAGAGAAGAAATCCTCTGCAGAAAGGAAAAAAAAAGGGGAAAAATGATGCACATCTGAAAATATTGATGAATGCATGTGTTAACTATCATACAGAAGTCTGTGCCAGGGCCATTCTGCTGTCTGTGACAAGCATTCATATGGGCATGTGGGATCAAGCAACTAATGCAGTTAAAAGGTTTATAAAAGTCACTTTTTACACTCTTTTTAAGTGGTAGCTATTGATTTTTATATGCATCTTAAGATGCTCAGTCATGGAACTTAGTAATTATAATTGTTCATTATTTGAGCTAATTACTTGTGGTAGGTTTAAACATTTATATTTCTGAGAGCTATATGTGGCCACAGGTACCAGAAAGAGAGTCTGCTATTACAAGATTCTCATTGTAAGCAGAATTAGAAGAAATGCTGAAATGGTGCTGTGACTATAAATGTTCGTTATTGTGCACAGAGATAGGATTATGAATGAATATGGATATGCTCCTGCCACCCCCATAGGATCGGAATGACCAACAGGCATTGAACCCAGGTATAGAACACATGTTCTAAACACACTGAAACCATATTTGGTAAATCAGAGAAATGACCATCACTGCTCACAGTTTGTGAATTACACTCCCCATTTTGATAAGTGAAGGTTTTGAGGTTAATATATTTAGCAGACTTTGCAATAATCTCCAGTACTGTGAAAACAAAAAGTGGGACTGGCAGACTGTCACATAATTTTACAAAGTTAGAGGGATAGCAAGATATATGATTGCTTAGATGTGCAAAATGAGTATACGTAACGTACGGTACTAAGGTAATTAATAAAGGAAATATTACACATGTTAGGGAAGATACTAATGGACCACAAACGGAATGGTCATTGCAATAATTATATTGGATGACATAAGTGTGGATAGTCAGTGAATAAATACAGTACATTAATAAAAGCTGGATGAATTCTGAAATGTGTCAGCAGTAATATTACAGGTAAAAAATGGAAGTCTTTCTTCATTTATAATATTCCAGAGTGATACATTTACAGAACTGTGCACAGTTCCAGAGACAGTTGGGGAAAACAATGACAGTAGAAGCTCTGCACATTAGGACAACAAACGTGGAGTAGTGTCTACACAAGGAAATGTACAAAGTGAGAACACGGTAACCGTTTATTTACTCTGAAAAGTTTATTTCTGCAAGGTAGAAAGGAGACAAAAGAAACATTTAAATGCATCAAGGGAGTAAGTACATAAGAAAAAAATACTCTGGGTGGAGAAAATACAGTGGCACAATATTAAACTGGAGAACATTTCAGAGGCAGATCACTCAGCTACAATGATTTAATCATAGTGCAATGATTTTGTCACTCAGATTTATTCTTACCCCCTAGATTTACTGATGTCCATCATAAAATCAGATTTCTTTATGGGTACTGTCATGAAAGGAGATACTGTTAGCCCAGCTATCTGGAATTTTGTAAATAATTATACGTCATTTGTGAATATCAACATGATTCATATAATTGTTTTACAAATGCATTAGAACTGTATGTCATATAAGATAGTTTGCACAGATGTGTGCTGAAGATATATTTTACAAAGTGCTGTTTAAAAATGGATCCACAGCATACCCTGCTGGAAGGGAACAGAAATGTACATACACTATTGTAACTGTTTGAATGTATATATTTTAACAGTGGAAACTGGAACACAGGAGGTTTACTTCAGAAAAATAGCTGAAATCAAATTACTTTTTGGCAGCAAGGAGACATGATGTCTAAAACTAGGGAACTTGCTGCATTGTCTTGCAAGTGTTTTATTGTTTTTTGACTTCCAGCAGGTACCAAGATTTGAGGGAAAGCCTTAGAGTATGTATTTTCACAGGTAGATGCTAAATGCTACCAGCTGCATCAATGGCTGTTTTTCACTTGTGATAGATTGAGATGAGAAGAAATTATGTCATTCTGAAAGCTATCCCAGCAGCAATATTTGAGATATTAAGAACTCTCTGTAAGAGACTGTATTCTGTATTTTGACTTTCACCTGACAACATCATGATCCACTCACCACATCTGCCTTGCATGCTCTGAAATAAGTGTACTAGGGCACAATATAATTCTTTTACATATAGTAAGGAATATAGTAAAGCTTAGCTTAGATATTTTTCTTTACTTATTTGAGACTGTCCTGCAATGTTGTTTAAAATATTTCCTGTGAATTTGAACTCTGATATCACTGCACATGTATATTTAGTATTGTCTTGTTCTTTTATTATATATTATTAAATATATTTAAAATATTTCATTGCGGCTGATCTTTGTGAGACATATTTAGGTTTTGAGAGTACGTGCATATTTATTTGGTGACACTGTGTAGGCCACTCCTAATAGCCTTGCTCTTGGTCAACCTACCATTTGTATTGATAGTAACATTACACAGTAAGATTGGACACCCTTTGTTAAGGGCCTTAAAGTAGCTGATAAAGAGGTGTCGGGTGGCAGTAATAACGATCTTATAGTCTGGGCAGAAGGGGGCATAGCTAGTAAACCTGTGACAGCCTTTCCCAGGTGTGTGTGTGTGTGTGTGTGTGTGTGTGTGTGTGTGTGTGTGTGTGTGTGTGTGTGTGTGTGTGTGTGTGTGTGTGTGTGTCCGTGTGAGGATCTGGAGAAAGAGGGAGATACCAGCCCCGAATTTACTGTGGTCTCTGTGTTCTCTTAAGGGAAATTGCACTTGATGCAGTGAGCTGCATCTGGAAATACTGTGTGTGTAACCATCATCCTCCCAATGTATGCTCCCCCATTGGTGCCAGTGGTGAGGATTGAGGCACCTTGATTACTGGGCCAGTGGTGGGGCATCACAGGTACATAGCCTTATTAAATAACTAAACTTAGCTTGCACAAACATTCCCTGTAGCTAACTGTATAATGTGTCATATAAACATGCTGTAATCTGACAAACAAAAAACTGCTCTTCCCCCTGACCTTCTGCTATAATTTGTAAAGGCCAGTGCCATGATTTGTAGTGCTCGCAGGCTGAGAAGTATGATCATGATCAGAGGTAATGGAAGAGAGTGTTTTTTTTTCAAAGGATGGTTATAACATACTTACAACAGTTTTCCTGAGGAAGCTGTAGAATAAAAAACTATAAACAAATAGGGTAGAATTTAAGAATACAGCAGCTTGATGTAAACATATTTCAGATGGGTAGTACAAAGTAGGAATTAGTTAACAACAAGTTATAAGACCTGGACTTGGTCCTCACCAATGTGGGACATCTCTGCTCCTATCAATCATAATTTCCAACACTCCTGGTCAATTCAGACCACAAATCAGTCACATTCACCTTAAAATTTAAGCCAGAAGCAGCATCCAATACCTCAGTATAAAGTGATTATGTCAAAGTTAATCAATTACAACTGACTGATGACCTGTCTAAATTCAAAATCCCCTCCAAACTCAGTGACATCATTGTTTATGCATAATACTTTACTGCTAAATTATATGCACAAGTGAATAGCTGCATAGATGTATCTGTCGCCTCTGAAGGAAATATGATGCCAAATTCAAAAATATACTAAAAAATGTCTCTCTCAAGATGCAAAAAAGATTTTGCTGAACTTAATAGGAAACTTTGGACCCTGATGAAATCAACTAAAGCCAGATATGAGGTAAAAATAGCTACCCAGACAAAGGACAATCAAAAAGCCTTCTTTAACTTTGTTAGAAACCTTAGAAACAATGCCTAGCACTTTGAGAGGATCATCATGGGATTAATAAATAAAGACATATGTCATTTATAAACTCTTGATGCAAGCCAGTTCAGGTTTGTTGTGTGAATTCTGTCTACTTAACCATGTTGACTTCTTCAAGAATTTACTGACGTAATGGATGAGGACAAATCAGTAGACACTGGAAATCTAGACCTTGCAAAGGCATACAACAACATTCCACAGTCAGGTATCGTATATAAACCATTGCAGCTAAATGTTAATCTCTATGTAATTCACTGGATAGTAAATTGGTTCACAAACAAAACCCAGAAAATTAGGGTGGCTGTTCTATGTCCTCCAAAAGTAGGGCCACTAATGGTGTACCCCAGGGTTCAGTTCTTGGGGCACTCCTCTTTGACATGTACTTCTTGAGGTCAAAGCTATTGTTAAAGGATTATGGCTGACCACATTTGCAGTTGACTGTAAACTTGATGCCATCATAAACTTCCCAGAGGACACCATGATCCTTTTCCAAATCAATAGTTGGTGTCAAAAAATTGTCTAAAACTGAATGCCAAGAAATGTATAATAGTATCCTTGGGCAATGAAGAAGTCCCTTGCAACTATCACATTGGAACACACTCCTGAAAACCGATTCAGTAGTTAGGGACCTGGGACCTAGTAAGCAATGAGGTATCCTTCAATCGCTACATGTCCACTATTGTAAGAAAGTGCTTTTTCATTGCACACTTTACTGCTAAGGGTATAGTGTCCAGGGATGTGATCATTCTACTGTATACTGCACTCATTAGGCTGATCATTGAGAATAATACTCTCTTTGGTATGTATCTGCCCAAAAATTTGACACAACTTGAATTCCCACAACACTTTCTTACTAAGAAAATCGAGGGCCTAAATTATAAAAACTATGCAGACCATCTTGGAGCCTTGTTCCTCTTCTTGATGTCATACAGGCTACTGGAGGGTAATCTTTGCCTAGCATATAGTTCCACAAAAGACTCTATCTATCAGACCTACTGCACCTTCACAAGTGCAACAGGGACATAAAGACCCACACAAGAGATCTAAATCTCTTTTACAACATAAATAGAACACATTGGAGAGATAGATGTGTATCACAGAGAATACCACTTCTATGGAATTGTCTTCCTCTCCACATGAAACAAAGTATTTTTCTTATACTATTCAAATGTAATCTAGATGAATGGATGAGTAACCATGAATTCACCCCTGGTTTAGCACCCTTGTCCTTCATGAATAGGGGGAATATGTAAACATTCTGCTTGTCTCTTGGTTGTGTGACTTAAAATAAACTTCATGGAAATATATGACTAAGCTTCTAAAGATCCTCACATATTAGCTTAGTAAGTACCTATGAACCTGTAAACCTATAGTATATTATCTGCAAATATATTTCATAGTTTTGTGATCATAGTTTATACTGATACCAGAGAAACTGGTTTCTAGCAGTTTGCCTTTAGTCTTAATCTTGGTTTGGGAAACTGAATATCTGCCATCCACAATTTCAATGGTACCATATCCTTTTTCCTTAGTTTTCTAAAGAAAATATTAAATTGTTTTACTGTTTATAATTTTGTTTTGTTTAGGATTGTGATGTGAGCTGTATCCACTATTTTATCTTCATATATACATTCTCTTCTAAGAATTATTTCAAAATGTTTAGTTCTATGAGGGGGTCTTGGGGAAAAAGTATTGCCCTCACACTACAATAACTTGTGGTTTCATTTGACCCACTGCCTGCGTCTTAGAGTATATGCTTTTATGTTCTTAAATTAGGTTTTAGCTGCAGTAAAGTACTTTTGTAATAGCTTTATTTTGAAATCACTGTAGTTAGTACTAAATGCACATTTTTATCAAATGAGTCATCAAATACTTCTCAGAAAAAGATGGCACAATTTGCTGCTTTGATTATATGACTTCTGCTTATAAAGGCATCTTTTTAAAAATTGCTGACACAAGTGTTTTCAAAGACTATATCCACTTTGGTTGTACAAGCATTTGGAAGACTTTAAATTCCACTAAGATTCCACTTAAATGTTATAGCTGAAGTATAAAGAGCAGTGGTGAGACCACAAGTCTTTTTTCACTTCTGTAACAATCCATTTGACTAAAAAGATTTTTTATTTCAGCAAATAAATACTTTATCAAATTAAAATTTCTGGGTTTAAAAAAACTGATTGTGCTCTCTCATTTCAACAATATTTAGTGAGGCTTTATGGCAAGTAGGTAAGAATTTGATACTTTCTATATAATTTGAGAAATCTGCCCAGCAGGAAGTGTGTCATACATATTTTCAAACTGCCTAACCACTGTATTTATTTATTGTATTTTACATTTGTTAACTGGGCTAGTCCAACTGGATACATGTCTATTTTCAGTAGAGGCCCGGGGAGATAAGCTCCACATTAAGTAAATAATACAGATCAGCATAAAAGAAAAAAGAAGAATTTTCAAATAAGAACTTAATATTGAGAGAAGTGAGTACAGAGTTTATGACAGGAGTACAGTACTATAGAGAAAGAGAGTACAGAGTTTAGCACAGCAGTACAGTACTATCGATACAAAGTCTAACACAGAAATACAGTCCTATTTACATAGTAAAGGGTATGACATTAGTGAGTACAGAGTTTAATACAGCAATATAGTACTATTTACATGGTAAAGGGTATGATATTCTGCATACTGTATGTTAGGAATGAAGGCACAGATTTAACAAGTGAATTCATTTAGTCTTAAAGTATAACTTAACGCACAAGAGAGTTTGTGTGTATGGATTTAAAACAGAATGTTATATTCATAGTAAAAAGATAGTTAGTCTGTATATAGATGGTAGAGTTTTGCTAATAGCCGAATGAGTATACAAAGATCAAATACAGTGATATTTCCCTGGGAGTAGGAAAGTAAACAAAGGGGGGTTAAGTGAAAGGTTACTCATTCCACACTGTGGGTTTTGGGTGCAAGGTATACAGTGATGTTGTACTGGGGAGTATCCATCAGGGTTAGTACAAGGGCATAGCCATTGTGCTTTTAGGAAGATTTTTAGTTGGTTTTTGAAGAGTGGTAATGATGACTGAGATGCAGGTATGCTGGGAAGCCTATTCCAAGTCTTCCCCACAGAGTTTGAGAAAAGAGAATCACCTGCTCTGTCGTGGGATTTCTGGATGGTGACCAGTAGTTTATTTGCTGAGCGAAGAGTAGTAAGATTAGAGTAGGGAGAGATGAAGCTACTGTGAATAGGAGTATTACTAGGATGGTACAGAATCTTATGCGTAATGGTGAGTTGTTGAAACTCTAGCTTATTTTGCATTTCTAGCCATCCTAGCTGTTTGAGATTTTGACAATGGTGAGTTCTAAATGGGGAGCCAGTAGCAAATCTGGCAATATTGTTATAGGAAGTGGTTAGCTTATTAAGGCTACTTTTGGAAAGATTAGTATAAATGGGGGAGGCATAGAGGAGAGTAGAGATCAGATGGATCTGGGCAATGGTAGTTTTTGGCTTCAGAGGTAAGGAAAGGTTTTATCCTATATAAGGAACCAAGTTTTCTGTTTACTATTTTAATAGTAGAGTTGATGTGTGAGTCAAAGTTAAGGTTATGGTCGATTGTTATACCTAAGAGTTTGGTAGTAGGTCAGGAGCTATAATTGTACCATTATTGGATTTAATAGTGAAATGTAGTGGGGTGGATTTTAGAGTTGGAGTAAATAGCAATAGTTTGTTTTTTTTGGCATTTAGGAGGAGGCATCATTGTTGGAACCAGTTTTCCACTAGGTTAAATACTGTTTGGGTGATGGATTGGAGTTCAGAAGCAGTTGGGGCTTTACAGATTAAAGTGGAGTCGTCTGCATATTGTATGCAGGTAGCAAGAGGTAGATTTATACTAAGGTCATTTATGAATATAGAGAAAAGTAGAGGTCCGAGGATAGAGCCTTGAGGGACACCCAGGGTAATAGGGAGATGTTTGGACAGTTGATTGTCCCATAGGACAGCCTGCTGTCTGTTATGTAAGTAGGACTTAAACCGTAATAATGCCTGTGAGTCAAGTGAGAAAAATTTGAGTACATTAAGAAGTATTTGATGATTAACCATATCAAAAGCTTTGGATAGGTCTAAGAAGAGTGCAGAGGAGAGCATGTTATTATTACGAAGATGATTAATACAGTCTGTAAAGGACAGGAGAGCAGTGGTGGTACTATGGAAAGGTATAAAACCATTCTGACAGTCAGAAAATAGGTTATTTTGGAGAAGGTGGTCAAGAAGTTGTTGGTGAATGCATTTTTCCATGATCTTGGCTAGAGGAGAAAGAAGGGCTATTGGTCGAAAGTTAGAGAGTACAGTTGAGTTACCTCCTTTGTGGACTGGGATAATGTGAGAAATTTTCCAGAGAGAAGGAATGTAACCTTCAGTGAGTGTTCTGTTAATTAGGATAGAAATGGGCTAAGCTAGTACTTTAGCTGCAGATTGAAGGTATTCAGCAGGTAGGAGATCAGCTGAGGGAGTACATGGTTTAAGTTTATGAAGTAAAGTATAGATGAGGGATGTAGGAACAGGTTTAAGTTGAAAGGTCGAGGGTATGCTTGGTAGGGACGGTGAGAGGATAGAAGTAGTAGGAGGTAAGGTGTTTGCTAAAGATTGGGCTGTTTCAGCAAAGAAGATATTAAAAGCATCAGCAATCTGGTTGGCAGTTTGAAGAGAGAGATCTGATGGGGTTGGTGTTTTGGAGTGGCCTGGGTATAAACGTCTATTGATGCCTGACTAGAAGGTTTGTGGATTGTGTTGTTGCTTTTGCTGGGGTTTAAAATAATAGTTTTTTTTATCCAGAAGTATTGATTTTTTGGTAGCATTTCTTAGCTGTCTGAAGTATTGACGATCAATTGGGTCTTTAGTATTTCTCCATTTGGACCAGATTTTATTTCTTAATCAAATTTGTTGCCTAGTCTCTTTAGTGAGCCATGGGGCTGCATTACTTCTAGTTCTTACTGAGCGTGAGGGGGCATGGTATTCCAAGATTTGTAAGAATTTAGAGCTAAAATAGGATACTGCTTCCTCAAGAGGGAGTAGTTTTAAGGGTGACCAGTTACAGGCTTGAAGTTCTGCCTGGAAGTTTGATGGATTGAAATGGTTTTTGTTCCGTGTGGTTTTGATGGTAGTTTGGTTTGGGATAAAGGTTTTTTGTCTAGTTATATAGGTAAGTGAGTGGTCACTAATGTCATCAGGAAGGATACCTACTTCATAAGAGAGAGGAGGGCTGTTAGTTAGGATCATTTCTCTTTATAGTCATCATCAGTAACTATTAATAGCAATACACCATCGCACAAAATCACATATATTGCATCATTTCCCTTTCTGTAGCTGTAATCAATAAGAAAATACATAAGATACTTTCTAATATAATGATGTATGATCACTGCCAACAAATTAATCAAACAGAAAGCTTTACAGAATGTTTTACCTAAAGGTAAATAGATCATTGCTCATGTTAAGCATCAGTTTGCTATTTCAATACTGCATCAACTTATATTTCTGTTTCAAAATGTATTTTTCATTTATCCTCCTTCTAACCCTAGTCTTGTCATGTCATATTGTATATGTTTAATGTGATATGCATCAGCATAAATGTAGTGTTTTAATACACTGTCAACTATATCATTTCATTCATTTATTCATATTTACAGTGCAGGCTTTTTCCCTGTTTTGGGTCACTGGAAACCTGAGACTGTTCTGGCAAGTAGCAGGCCTAAGGTAATAATCAGTCCTAGACAGGGCACCAGTCAGTTGTAGAATGAACACTTAATCACATGCATTCTTCATACAGCTCGGCAGAATTTGAAAATCATCAACTGACCTGCCTGCAGGTCTTAGGAATATGGGAAGAAACTGAAGCCCCTGATAAAATCCCCATGTGGACACATGAAGGACATGCAGATTCCATAGAGAAAGCACCTCAGCCAGGAAGAGAGCAAAGCACTGTGGGGCAGCAACACAAATCAGAAAGACAACAGATGTTCAGGTGTCATATGCAGCCAAGTTCTGAGTTTTTATGTTTCTATTAGGTAAACTATAGTCATCTTTTATGCAACTTAAACAATTGTTATACTGTAATTCCATAGCATAACATTCATTTTTATCTAGACCATTGCATAACATAAAACCTCTTTAGACATGTGAGCATCAGAAACAAGTGTTGCCATTCTGAACTTCCTTTGCAGTCATACTGCAGTTAAGAAAAGTATGATTCTGATTAAGGAAGACCCATGTTCAACCAGTTGTACAGTAAGGTGGCAGGCTACTGCTCAACTCCATTGTTAACCTCCACAAATAATCCAAATTATTGCATCTTACCAGCCAGTTCTGTTGGTGTAGAGAGAGAGATAAAGCCATATGTATGGCCCATGCAAAGCAAGTTTAGTTTGAGCCTATGGCATCTACTGGAGCTGACTTTGGAGGATGTATGTGTTCATCCTAGAGGAAGGGGACAGATCAATGCTGTCCAGTGCCACAATCCCACAGAGGCAGGGAAGTAATGTAAAGGATAGTCTAAAAGAGGGTGTTCAGCCACCAATCTACTTCAATGCTATCTCTTCTAGCTATTACACAGGAGCATGCAATTGTGGAGGGTAAGACATTGTATAGGAAAGGTTAGGGCCTAACACGTATTCCCTTCATTGTCCACATGCTAGGAGGGCAGGGACCATGATCATGGCTGCTGAACGATGGAGTCTCTGGATGTCTCTTGAGTCCATGATCGGTTACATATCATGAAAGAATAAATGAGATCAGGTTCATTCAGGAGAAGCTTCAGAATCAACAGGCACAAGGGCAAAAACAAACAGAAAAAATTGCCACCTTTAAAGGACTGCATCTGATAAGTGAGAAAAACACATATCTTATTTAGAGAGATAAGTATAAATGCAAAACAAATAAACAGACTGGGCTGAAGAGTTTCTACTTTTATTTCACTGTGAATGCCTTATAAGGATGTTTAATAGTTGGTCATAGCATGCAGTTTGAAGAGAAGCATTTCAAAATCAATGTGGTGCTAATCAGTCTTTTGTTCTCCACTGTATTACTCCTTGTGCAATGTGACAACTACTGTTCTTTCAAATTTTCAAAATCTTACATGTGAAATTTACCAGGTCTGTTCGCTGAAATTCAAAACAACATCCGTTTGCAGAAATGCTTACTCACTGTTAGAGATAAACTAGAAAGAAAATACATATCTTTCTTTTTGTATCTATTTTTCCCTGTTTTCTGCCTACCCTCACTCCTTCTGCAACTAGACTAGCTCATTTATTACCCATGGATGACAGCCAGTCATGAGTGACATTTATCCAATCAGCTGGCAGAGTTTATCTTGTTTAACTCTATGCCCCATTACACTTTCAGTGCATGACATGTGCCTTGAAATGCTGACCTTTGGAAGCCTACTTGATTCCACATGTGCTAATTCCAAGAACTGTGATGCTCTTTACTTGTCAAGGATTGTGTGCTAGTTCTATCAGAAGATCCCATAGTCTACTCTATCAAATGGGGTGCCATTTGATGTGCTATGGTGGAATACATGATTGCCCTCACTCCCGGAGGAAGAGACAGCGACCACTTCAATTCCATTCTTCTACAATCAGCTCCTTCATCACTCAGAAAGCTTACTTGAGCTTGAACTAACTGGGTCAGACGCAGGACTTTGCCTCTTTATGCCATAATGCTCGTTTAACACAAACATTTGCTGTTTGTTAAAGGGTGGCATATGTAAGGGCTGTCAGTCTCACTGTAATACTTTAGAATCTGTCACATCCAGAACACAGTGTTCAGAACTTGGGTTTCTATGTTGAAATCCCATTAAGCTTGTTGGCATTACAATTAGGAGAGCAAACTGGACGGTCAGTGGGTGGGGATGCTATAATATGAAGCAATGCTGGAACCTGTGAGCACGTATACTTTGAAGGGAAGAAGCAAGGAATAGCCCTTCAAAACCCACACCAACACCATCAACTCCCACACATAGCAACACTAAACCCACATATGTGGAGGCCCTTAACATTAACCTGCCCAAGCAACAAGGACCTCCGAAGCTGAAATGCAAACAAACACCAGTCACAACCAAAGTGACACATAGCTCACAACACCAGTGTGCCACCCAACAACAGCCCCTAAGGCAAGACAATGTACCCAACACTTTAGCCATAGGTGACTCTATAGTCAGGCACACTGATGTCCCACTCACCAGGCTGATCAAGGAGTAAATTACAGTCAGCTGCCAGTTGGGTGCCAGGATCCGCCACATAATGCATGCACTGAAGTCACTCCACAACAAGTACAAATACGACTCTGTCATTGTCCATGCTGGAGTAAATGACTTGAGACTTACCTCCCTGGACTACATGAAAAGAGACATGGAAGAGCTCTTGGATCATGTGACCCAGGCAGGAATGACTCTAGCCCTGAGTAGCATCCTGCTTTCACCCAGAATGATACCACAGTATGAGGACAAAATGATTGACTTCAACAATTGGCTAAGCTTCTGGTGTCATTCAAAGGGGATCCAGTAGTTGTCTGCCTGGGAAGACATGATTGACAAACCATGATGCTTTGCCAGAGATGATCTGCACCTGTCACCCCTGGGATTCAGGTTACTGGCTAAAGCTCTTGCCACCCCTACAGTGCCTTTTTTAGGCAAGGTTCAAAGGATAAAACCACCACCGTAACAGATGCAAGCATGCAAAATCTGAAGGTAATGCTACTCAATGCTAGAAGTCTAAACCTCAAAATGCACTCTCTCGAGACACTCCTAAAAAATGGAGAACATTGATATCTGTATCTGTGCAGTGACAGAGACCTGGTTCAAGGCTCCAGAGAGCACCCCTGCAATACCAGGCTACAATTCTTACCACACTTTTCGGCCACAAAATCAAGACCGAAACACTAAAGGTGGAGGAGTGTCCATATTCACCAAGGATATTCACACCTCCAGGCTAGTTGCCCAACACAATGCATCTGAAATTCTCCAGGTGCAACTAACACTAGGTAAGACTGCAATCCAAATTGTAGCTTGCTACAGATCCCCCACCATACCCCAAGATTCTCACTACACCTTCCTAAACATACTGGAAAATATTAAGATACAACCAAACATCCTAATACTAGGTGATTTCAACTACCCTGCCATTAATTGGGAAAACTACTTGGGTACCAACTATTTTTCCCAATGGTTCTTGGAATTAATAAATTCCAACACACTGGATCAACTAATCCATTGTCCCACCAGGGGCTCCAGTATCCTAGACCTGGTCATTACCAACATGGGAGATAGATGCTCCACATCAGTGGTCAACCCCTCATTGGTCAGGTCTGACCATAAACAAATCACCCTTGACATCCACATCCCACCCCCACCCCCCAGTAAGGAAACCTCCTTAAAAAACTTCTCCAAAGCCAACTTCATGCTACTGAAGTCAGAAGTGACAAACTTCACAACACCCACACAGATGGGATCTGGAAGTTCAACTGCAAAATCCTACACTAAGGCACTGTACGAGCACATCCACTCATGCATGAATTGTGCCATCCCAAATAGAACCAAGATGCTCTTCTCCAAAAAGAGGAAGCCAATCTGGTGGTCCCCTGCTATAAACAAACTATACAACATAAGGAAGAGCTAGTTATGAAAATAAAATTGCCAAAGATTCCAAAGACAACCACAAGGCATTCTATAGTTATGTCAAGAATCTAAATGGCAATGCTCAGATCTGCTCTGAACTACAACAGAATGGCATTAAATATACTGATCATAAGGATATTGCCAATATCCTGGCAGATCGATTTAGTACCAACTTCACTCCCCTCTCTCCCCCTAAAGGGCCCATCTCAATACCAAAAGATTGCCAAATTCCGATAATCACAACCACACAGGTAGAAACAGCATTCTCCAAAGCTAAGAATACAGCATCCATGGGACCAGATGACATCCCAGGCTGTGTACTACATGAACTACAAAATGAACTGGCACCCCACCTAAGTGTCATGTTTAATCATAGCCTCACCTCAGGTTTCATGCCCACTGAGTGGCGCACAGCTACACTTATCCCGCTCCACAAGGGATGATCCAACTTGGATCCCGGGAACTACCATCCCATCAGTCTAACAAGCCTGATCTGCAAGGGCATGGAACACATTATCATGGAACTTATAAACAAAGACATTGGCAACCTCCAGACACTGGACCCCACCCAGTTTGGGTTTGTGAAGGGCCGATCTTGTCTCCTGAATCTGATTGACTTCTTCGAGTCGGTCTCCAGAGCTGTGGACGAGGGTAAGGAGGTCCACACAGCCTATCTGGACCTCGCCAAGGCCTTCAACACCATCCCCCACTCTGGAATCATAGATAAACTTACTAAGCTGGGCATAAATCCCTACATCACTCAATGGGTTGCCAACTGGCTTACTGACAGAACCCAGACTGTAAAAGTAGCCAACTCCAAATCCAGCTCCAGACAAGTGACAAGTGGAGTACCTCAGGGCTCAGTACTGGGACCACTCATGTTTGGCATCTACTTCTCTGAAGTACAGGCCAACACTAAGGGACTCTGGCTAACAAAGTTTGCAGATGACTGCAAACTGGGAGTCATTATTGAATCCCAAAATTATGTGGATATTCTACAAAAGGGCCTTACAGAAACAGATGCCTGGTGCCAGAGCCATGGGCTAAAGCTTAATGCCAAGAAATGTATAGTCATCCCCTTTGGAAAAAAACATGTACCCATGAACTACCACATAGGTGGCAGGACACTAAACATCGAAAGTGTGATGAGAGACTTAGGGACACAAGTGGACAGTGGTCTCACCTTCGATAACCACATCGCCACAACAGTCAAGAAATCCTTCTACTTGGCACACCTCATCACTAAGGGCTTTTCATCCAGAAAAAAGGAGGTCGTTGTCCCACTGTACTCATCCCTCATTAGACCCATTATAGAGTATAATGCCCCATTTGGTATGTACCTCACAAGACATCTGCAACAGTTGGAAAGGCCACAGAAATACCTCACTAAAAGAATCACAGGCCTAAAGGAGATGCCATATGCTGACCATCTAAAAAAATTCCAGCTATACTCTGTGGCATATCGTCTACTCAGAGGTGATCTCTGCTTAACATACAAGGCCATGTCAAACCCTGAGCTGTTGGACATGCTCCACTTAAAGAAATCCCAGTCCCTCAGAGCCACATGTTCCAGGGATCTAAACCTTATCACCACAATGAACAAAACATGCTGGAGGGATTGGTTCCTGACCCAGAGACTCCCCATACTCTGGAATAGACTGCCCATACATGTCAAGCAGAGCACCTCATTGGCCCTCTTCAAAAGGAACCTTGATGATTGGATGGAAGATAGGAAATTCACCCCGGGGATCATGTCAGTCGCCCTGCTAGACAGGGGCCCAGAGAAGTAAATATTGTGGGAAAAAATTTCCAGGGAATTGTTATGGCTAGGCTTGCATAGGCCTTAGGGCCGATAGCCTAGTACCAACCTATGAACTTATGAACCTATGAATAAGACATAATATATAACCGTGCTCTCATTAGGACAAATACGATGAGCAGAGTTGAGACTGGGACACAATATGGGAATTATGGCCCATGCCTGTCAGTGGAAAGTTGATAAATACAAGGCTAACTTAAGACACTCAGTTCTTGAGATTTAGTAGTAATCTACTAGGATATTAATTTACTAGAGTATTCCTTTCAGAAATATATTTCCAAAGTGATGCTGTGTGGCTCTAAAGGTTTCTATACGTCAGTGAGAAGTATTCTAGCATTAAAAAAGGAAGGACACGTGGGATAAATTTCCTGATCTGTATGATACACAAACAATCTTGGACTATAGAGTTAGGGAACTTTGTTATCTTAGTATGTGAGTAAGCCAAATGCCTCTTTTCAGCCATTATCTCTGTTAAACTAGTTAGTCTGATGCAAAAAAAAATCTTACAAGAATGATTTCATACTTATAATTTGGAGTGGGTATTAATAAAATATTTACAAGTACAACAGAAGAAAATATTATTGTCTGGTACTGCAAATAAATCTGTCAAGAGGAAATTATAAATTATAAGTCAGGCTATCTGATAAGAAATAGAATGTTAGAGAAAATGTAGATCAATCTAAGTATAGAAAAGGATAATGAAGTCCCAGTTTAGCTTGAATGCACACTGTTTGTATATACAGACTAAGAAAAAGTGGGGGAGTGTGTGCAGAGCAGGCGTCATATACTGTCAGGAAATGATATAAGTAGGAAATGAAGTGTCTTAGGCGTCAAAGTGCAGATCAACTTTCAGGTAGCATACAGAAGTGGTCTGAAATTTGGGATAAGCAGAGTACTGTAACTTAGTACTTCATAATAATTTTTAAAAGGAAGGCAGTTTTGTTATAGTGGAAATGGTATCAGAGAAGTGAGTTGGTTTCCTTCATAGTTATGCTAATTTCATCATACTGGCAAACCCAGAGCTAGTATTAACTGGAGAACTGGGTCTTCAGCCCGCTAGTAATATTAACTAGTAGTAACATTTAAGATTGCTGAATAAATCTTCCAGTGATAGTTCATCCGGGAACCTTCATTTGGATAGTGTACAATGTCATAGAAGCTAACACCTGCATATGCCAATCTTTGTCGGTAGTCTTCAATCAGACCACTTGTGGCTGACTCAGGAAAAAAAAAACAAGTACTATAGTAATTAAGAATGCCCCTTTTCAGTAATTCTGGCAATAACTGTAATACACTAAACTATATATTTATATATATATATATATATTTTGTACCCAGCAACAAGAACACTCCCTCCCAATTCTTTTACTCTCTCAGGGAAACAAAATGTCTTTGCGGACATTTGATTCATCAAAATCTGGAATTCCCAAAAGCAAGCAAGTTTTATGATGAGACGTATATTTTGGTCATCCCCAGGCATCATTATTTGTTCTTCTAGCTCATTGGTTCCTCTACTGACTTAATCACAGCTGTATTATCAGCTGGCATAATGGCTGTGCTGAGCCTAGCAGTCATACTCAGGTAATTTTGGATTTTTTTTTATTTAGCTGTGCCTATATTCTCCCAGTACCCCAATCTAACCTGCAAAATCATAAGTGCAGATTTGCTTCTATGTTTTGGGCATCAGGGTTTAAGGCATTGCATCCCTAAAACCAAACTTGCTTTAACAAAATGCTTGTCATTTTTATAGATTCAGCTGTCAAGCTTCCCACCTACTGGCATTCAAGAAATCAGAAGGCTATTTTCCTATATTGATATTTTCTAGTTTCCATATATGTATAATATTGTTTTTGAAGGAAATTAATGATTGACTTCTATTTGGAATGGGAAGCTGATTACATAATTGTAGAAGTCACTGTGTAGATCTGTCCATTTATTTCTAAAACATTTGGTAAATTTGTTTTTTATTTTTCCAAACCTGAACACAGATGGCCACAAATTACAAGAGTCATACTCAGAAGGTAGAGAAACAACAGAAATATTATTCCAATTTAAGTAGCTGTACCACAGATAAACATCAAGTACAAGAGATTGCATATATATTTGTATACACCCTGGGTTCTTGACATCACTGGCAGGGAAGATAGTCATGCCCATCCTTGAATGATGGGCTTGTTTGGGCAGGTCCAGCCATGTACTGCATCAGTCCCCTTGAAAGAGTGGCTGGGATGCAAATGGACAACCTGGTTGGTGCATCTCCCAAAGCTACTGGTGGTGATGATAGCTTTCATAATGGGTAAACAGAAGTGTGCACTCATATAAGAATGAATTGTGAGCCTCCATGATGGGCAGATTGCTCATACCTCCATCTAGAGGATAGAGTTAGCCAAAACAAAATGCAAACATCTTCTTGGCTAGGATGCTGGTTAAGGAGCAGCTACCCTCTTGTCAATCTGCATGATGATATATTTCACTCTAGTGAAGCTGTGACTCCTCTTCATTAAGGAATGAAGGGACTTCAGTCCAGTAGTGGCTAGTACATCAGTACATGTGGTACAGAACTGGTAGCAATGCTAAGTCCTTGCACTACACAGTGCACAAAAAAAGATCAGCCCTGTACAAAGAAGTATATTTTAAAATAACTCATACCTTGTGTAAACAGCAAATTGTTGAGCAGCAACAAATCTTTTTCTTAGGATTCTATCCAAAGAACTTCCCCCACAGCACGATTACAAGCACAGGATTCTGTTATGCTTATAGTATGCAGATTCTCCCTCCATGCTAAGTAGCAATTATCAAATGACTGTTTCTGAATAGCCCAATTTGCATGATGATCAAATGTGAAAAACATCGGATAGAGTTGTACACGCTACTTTGCACAGGCTTGAGCACCGTGGTAATCTCTGCGCATGCTATGTAAGCTAATTATATATCAGATTGAAGGAAATTGTCATTCATTACTTAATTATTTGCAGCTGGAGTCATTGTTCAGCATTTATTCTTAGCAGAAAGCAGAACGGAGAAGGACTGTCATGTTTCACACCTTAAATTGCTACTAGAGCCATAACAATACAGTATCTGTATTATATTTTTGCCATGTATCATGCAAATGTAATTCTCTGCACCTACCTCTCATTGTGTGAAAGATTGGAAACATGAGATCTGCTTTCGGCACGAATACACTGTCATTTTTCCTGACATCTTTAAAGGAGAGGCACTTATGGCTGGTAAAAGTAAAGGTAGTGCTCCTTCTATAGCACAGATGTAGTGATGCAGGAGTCCATGATTTTTCGGGACGTGCACTTTAAATAATACAGCTTGCAGGAGGACTATACCAGGTCTCAGTATGAAGCTGATGCCTGGAATACTTTGACCATGGCTTTCACCTGCGCTAGTGACTTGAATTGATAGAAGCCTGTTCTCCTTGGATGATGGAAGGATGAAGATGAGGCATGATCACCACCTCCATATTTTAAGTTTAAAATAATTTATGTAGCCATACTATACAGCTGGTCATTCTGCTCCCTATTTATATCGAGCCCCTGCATAGAGTTAAAGGAAATGGGAGATGCACAGGGAGATAATGCATTGCCTAATGGAGTACTGGGTAAGTATATATTATAAATATACAAATTTACAAGTATGAAAAGAAAAAATAGTAACATGTCGTATAAATGTTTTCCTATTAAAACACAACCATTAAAACACTAAAAACTTAACCTATAAGGTATTTTAATTTTAAAATACAAGCTGTATTAATAGCCTCGTTTATACCTCGATACTGTGTTGCATCTAATTTAAGTTGCCATTTTAATTCACAAATATCCAGGTGCAGATCAATAATTTTCCCCTGTGGATCTTTGGCAACATGGTCAACTACCAAAATTTTAAAACAATGATTACTGTGCTCCTTAATATGCCTAAACAGGGTGTTAGTAATTTTACCCTTTTTTATATCGTATACATGTTCACTAATGAGTTTTTAAGGATCTAGAAGTCTTTCCAATATAAAAAAACAGGGCACATTTGGCACTTAGCCAAATACACAATGTTTACACTGTTAAATTAAAATGTCCTTTAATAACGTTTTACCATTTAATTTAAATTTGTCCTTAGTTTCTAGTATGTGTGTGCAAAAATTGCCTAGACCAGTGGATGTGTAATAGTAAATTTACACATGGTGTGTCACCCATGTCCCTTAGGATAGAGGTAGCGTATAAATGCCTGGCCCTCAATATTCTATTTGAATAAAAGATGTTATAGGATCATAGGAGGTTACTAGACTAACAGCCCCAGGGCCCTTACAAGGCTAGCCAAGTTAGACCCATGTTCGCAAGGGTGTCTGGTTTAAGTAGACACTAGAATCAGCACCTATTGCCCCTGTCTAAGAGGGACACAGATGGAACCCCTGGGGTGAATTTCCAGTTACGTATCCAATCATCCAAATTATGCTTAAATTGGACCAACATGGGGCTTTGTTAAACATGAATAGGAAGCTTGTTCCAAAGATGGAGTAACCTCTGTGAGACAACTCTGTCTCTCCAGCAAGTTCTGTTCATGCCACATACCAGGTTAAGGTCCTTTGAGCGAGTGACTTGTGTGCCATTTGACTTGCAAATGTGCAGCATTTACATTAAATTTGGGTCAGAGATTGCTCTATATGCAAGGCACAGGTCACCTCTGAGCAGTCTGTATGAAAGAGAATAAAGTGACAATGATGTCAGTCTGTCTGTGTAAGACAGATCTTGAAGTCCCTGAATTTTCTTTGTAAGTAACCTTTGTGGTCTCTCCAATGGCTTCAGGTGTTTTGAAACAAACATACCAAAAGAGCATTGTACTTTGTTATTGGCCTGATAACGGAAGAATACAAGGGGGTAATAATCTCTTTTTTTCTGGAGGCAATTCCCTTAATTATGGCATGAGCAATATAAAATGCCCTTCTTACCACTGTGGAGAAGTTAAGGTTGCTGTTGGCCTATATGCCCAGATCTCTCACCACTGACTGTGTGCTTAGGGTATTGCTATTGATGCAGTAGTTTGCAGGAACATCACCCTTGCCAAAGGGGATGATCATGTATTCTTTTGCATTAAGTTTAAGACAATAACTTTGGCACCAGTCATTAGTATGTGTAAGACCTTCTTGCGGGATGTTGATATTATTTTTTCAGGGAAAACATGGATAGGCTTAAAAAGCATCCCCCCCAGTTTGTTGGCCTATTAGCAATCTATGAAACTATGAATCTATACATTTTCTTGCTCTGTCTTTTTTATTTAAATGTTTCTCCATTTCTGTAACTATTACCTGCAGCAGCACTGAGACCTGGACTGACCTGTGTAGTATGGCCTGTCATCACCCTATAGATGATAGCAACAGTGCCTCCACCAGAGGGGTCACAGACTGCCAGAGTTCCCTCCACACCTCCTGTCCTAGGTGTATAGCCTGCATCAGGTAGCTCTGTACCAGAAAATGATGCAGTGGTACCCACTGGGAGCAGTGCCATTGGCGGTGGTGATTTTTTCACCTGTGAAATGCTGGCAGAACTTGCAAATGAGACATTGGATAGGAGGTTTGATGCCTGTGTCACCCATATTGAGACCATGTATTAGTGATTTTTTGAGTCAGTTCTCTGCCCAGTACTTCCTGCAGTTCCTAAGGCAGGACCCAGTGGTGAGAGCTCCTAATTTGAGAAGTAATTTCCCATTGTTTCAAAGCCAGCAGAGAATGCATCTCCAAACAGACAATCCTATCCCCATACCCAGTGTTCCCTCCCTTTTATGTTTATAACCCCTGTTATGTTATACAATCCATCCTTTATAATTTTCTGCCCTGTGGTCTGATGTCTCCTTCACCTTTGGTGTTCTCCCTCCCTCATTGTGTTACTCCACACCCTGTCAGTCATGTCTGTGTTTCTTTGCTACCTATCCTCCCATTCCTAACTACCTTTTACGTCCCTGACTTACTTCCTAAACTTTCTCCACTTAAAGAAAAGAAAAATGGGGTACCTGCCCTCCCAAAAAAATTACATCTCACAGATAAATCTCAGCTTCAGACATACTTGAGTAATGTACAAGTAATGTACACAAATGATTTCCTTCAACTAGTCATCCTAGAAAGTGTCCTGTTTTTGATGCACTGTCCGTGATTGCATTCCCCAAAACATCAAGAATTAAAATAACAACATTGTTTAGATAACAAGTTGAGCAATATGGTCCTCTCTCACCTCCATCTTGATAATTCCTGAATTGTTTATATTCTGTTCTACCCTCTGCTTACTTCCTCTTTTGAACACTGTCGTATTCTTAATTTTCCAACCTTTAATCTGGTCAAAAAATAAACATATATAGAAGATAAACATGCCCCAGAATTGCTTATAAACTGAAATTTATATTACTAAGCTTATATTTTTATGAAAGTTGGCCGAGATCAGTCTTAATGGTTATCAATGACCAAAGGGGAATTATGTATCTCTTCCTATGGTAAAATTGAAGAAAATTCATAGGCCTGCACAAAAGAAAAAATGCCATTAGTCACACACCTGAGCTGAGTGTTGGTGTCCATCAGTAAACAATTCTGACATAAATAAAGGTAAGATAAGTTGGTTCTGTTCTTCATAACTGTCTGTATGACTCAACATGTTAATGATATGCGGAGCTCATTCCAGTGCACAGGGTGCAGAGCTCTGATCCTCTTTGGGGGGGGGGGGGGGGGATCTTGTCTTACAGTTTTGTTTTTAGTCTGTAACTTTTTATGCCTTTCCATGAGAGGCTCAGTGGCATATTTTGCTATGTTGTGTTACCATGAAACATGTCTTATTGAGACATTTCTTTTGAAAGATTATGTGGCAGGTGGAGCTAATACTCTGCAAAGGAAATATAAGTGACATAGTTATGGGTTCAAATCCATTCTTTGTAGTTTCCTTAATGCTATTATGTGATATATTATCATGAAATGAAACATTCCTATCACCAATATGTAATTTATGTTTGTGAGTTTTGCTCTTTCTAATAAAATGAATAGATACATTTTTGTTGCATTGTTTCTGTAATAAGTTAATAATATAATGTAAAACATTAGAGGTAATACTTTGACTCTTCCTCCTTCACTGGCTCAGTGTAATTATTCCATTATTTATGTTGGAACAGAGCACTGCTTTTTTTTTGGGGGGGGGCAAAAATACTTGGGTATTGTATTATGTTCAACAATGCTGTGTTTGCATTCTGCAAGTGTTCTACATTTCTCCAATATGTGTGCCTCCTCATGAGGTCTGTGCAGTCTGACTCCTTCAGTTTCTACTCTAGCTAATGCAATAGCATAGAGAATACCACAGCATCTGCCATATGTTCAGAGTCATTGGGGGTATTTATATGAACTTACACCTTTCTTCTGTGAATTTGTTACTTACTCACATTCTCAATCTTTAAGATGGTACAAAATTAGATAAATGCAACACATGCATACCCACAAAGAGCTTAGAAAAAAAAATACCTTTCTGTAATCATACTGTGCACAATAGTGGACAGATAACAACATAGATGTCTATGTATAACCAGAGAAAAATGGCACTTTTCATCCCATGGCAAAACTGAAGAAAAGGCATTGTGTGGAACAAAAGATTTGCCATTGGCCATGTCACTGTACTAGGCATGGATAATCATCAGCAAGTAACATACAATACAGTTAATCAAATGTCTTCAATCAAATTCATGAATGATTACTACTGCGATAATATACTGGATGGGGTGTTGTATTACAATGTTGTTTGGATGCTGTTGTAATCTCTTCAAATGTTCCACATTCCACTGGTGTGTTATTTATTTGTCACTCCTTGTTGTGTGACAGCTTCATTAGATCTACTTAGTAATACATTACTGTGGAGAATGAGATTAAAAAAGTCTTGGTTTCAAATCCCTTGTAGACTTTTTTTATATCAATCTGCAAATTGTATACATTTACCTGACATGTGTCACTTATGAGCCCATACAGACAGCCCTAGTCACAACCCTGGATAAGTACTGCTATGGAGAATATAAATATGAAAGGCATGGGTTAAAATCCATTGAGTTTTACCTTTCCATGTCATCCCTTCTCCATTATGCTCAGTCCCTATTTCATCAACTTTTTGATTTCTCTTTTGGAGATTCCCTTTAACTGTGAGTTGTCAGACCCATAAAGTATAAGTACTTCTGTGGTTTCACATGATCCTGCAGTGATGTGAACTATACCACTTAGATAAGCATATATTCTATTCCAGTGAGATGTACCTTGGCTCACTCACAGAAGACTAGCTATCAAGCACTAATATGGCATTTCATCTTAACTAGCACATTTATTACATCACACATATGCCCAAAAAGGATTATAAAGTAAAAATCCTCCTTTTGTTCAAACATTGCATGACAGCTGACAGAAAACAACTTTGATATTCATATGTAGGAATTGATAATTAGTAGTTGTTATCCTGTGGCAAAAAGAGACAACATTCTTTGACAGTGCTACTAGTTTGTTGACTGTAGTGTGAGTGAACTTACTTTTGCAATGTGACAGAAAGCAATAATAATATAAGCATAAGTTGACATTATTAGTTTAATTGCAACAGCTTCCATGGTTCATTGTACTCCTGATGTGATGTGGAGGGGTTTGACCTTCTGGTTACTCTTCTTCTTCTTCTTTCAGCTGCTCCAGTTAGGGGGTCTCAACAGTGGACCATCTGTTTCCATTTCTTCCTGTCCTCTGCATCTTGATCTGTCACACCAACCACCCACATGTCCTCTCTCACCACATCCATAAACCTTATCTTAGGCCTTCCTCTTTTCCTGTTACCTGGCAGCTTCATCCTTAGCATCTTTTTCCCAATATACTCTGCATCCCTCCTCAGCACATGTCCAAACCAACATAATCTTGCCTCTCTGGCTTTGTCTCCAAACCTTCAAACCTGGACTGATCCTCTAATATACATATTCCTAATCCTGTCCACCCTCGTCACACCTAGTGCAAATCTTAACATCTTTAACTCTGCCACGTCCAGCTCTGACTCCTGCCTTTTTGTCAATGCCACTGTCTCCAACCCATATAACATAGCTGGTTTCACTACCATCTTGTAAACCTTCCCTTTCACTATTACTGGTACTCGTCTGTGACAAATCACTCCTGACACTCTTCTCCACCCACTCCATCCTGCCTGTAATCTCTTCTTCACCTCTCTTCTACACTCACCATTACTCTGAACTGTTGATTCCAAATATTTAAACTCATCCACCTTCACCACCTCTACTCTCTGCATCTTCACCATTCCTTTATCCTCCCTCTCATTCACACACATATATTTTGTCTTAGTCCTGCTGACCTTCATTCCTCTTCTCTCTAGAGCATATCTCCACCTCTCCAGGGTCTCCGCCACCTGTTCCCTACTCTCACTACAGATCATATTTTGCAGTCCTTGACACTGTTGCAATACTCCTTCATTCAAACATGTGCTTTCTGACAACTGTACTATAGCTTCTCCTGTGGAACTGGTAACTAGCACACATGTCAAGAGGATAAGAGCTAAGCAGGCAGGGGCTCAAATCCAGTGAGCTGTTCATGTTATCAGAGTGAAAAAGAAGGTATCTTATATAATAATGACTCTGTAAACAAATTTGACATACGTGTACTATTAGATGTGACCATTTGACAGGGATATATAAATTGTGTGGAGGGTTTTGATCTCCTGAGTGTTGTACTCTGTTAAAAAATAATCATTTAAGTTTCTCACAATACTGGTAACATCCCTTTGAATATGTGCTTTCGGACAATTGTTGTAAAACATTTTTTTGTGGTTTCAGTAGCTAGTACACAGATCAAGAGAATATGAGTTGGGCACGAAGGGTTTCAAATCCAGTAAGGTGTGCATTGTAACAGTATAAAAGGCAATGCATATCACACAATAATGCATAGTAAACAGATTTGAAGTAAGGTATACTACTTAGGTATGACAATTTGACAGGGATGTATAAAATGGGTGGAGGATTTTGATTTTCTGAGTGCTGCACTTTGTTTAAAATTGCTAATTTTTCAATATCACATTCTGTTTATAACATCACTTCAAATGTGTGCTTTTTATAAGTGGTATATAACTTATTCTGTGGCATCAATTGTTCATACACTGATCAAGAGAATATGAATTAAGCAGTATTTCAAATCCATTGAGGTTTATACTATGTGGCAAGTATGTACAATACATACATGGAATAAGGGTGCACATTGTATATGTATACAACAGTTTGTCATTACAGTAAGAGGTGGGTTTTGATCCCTTGATAGTTGTCTGCTGTTTAGTAGTGCCCATTTATCTGTCTTTCACAATCAGCAAATAATAGTGAACAATGGTAAAATCATTGCCTTGTCAGTGATAATCTCCGTGGCTCAACATATGCATGGTGTGATAGGTCTATGCTCAGTGCACCGGGTACAGGGTTCTACTCCCCTGATGGTGGGACATTTTCATGCAGTATTATACTAACAGCATTTAACTGTATACCATTACTATGCAATGCTTTATTTTATTATGCTTGAGCTTGGAATATTTCTTTATTCTTGAAATTAAATTACTTTATGGGTTAAGCCATAAATATGTTATTCCACAGTTTTGAAGGGAGCCAGAGACATAATGTCTGTGCTAGTGAATAGTTTGTGGCTCCTGTAGGAAGAAGGAAATGTTTTATGGTTTTATGACTTCCAGCAGCTGCACCACATCTGAGCAATGCTCTTACGTGTGTATTATTGACATATATGTGCTAAACCCTGGCAGCTTCTAGTGATGGGGATAGTGAGGGAAACAGAAGTCAGATGACTTGATGCATGTGATGTCATTCTGTACAGAAATAAAGTTTTAATATTAGAGGAGACTGAAGTCTCAGTAGCATTCTGTATTATGCCTTGGATCTGACAAAGACCACTCACCCATCTTGCCTTCCTGTATTCAATAAGTAAGAACAGTAATTATTTTAATCAATCAGGAATAGATAATGAGACTAGCTAAATATTGTTTTTCTATAACTGTGAAACTTTCCATCAGTGTTATTTTTAATATTCCCTGTGACTGAAACTCTGGTGTTTACTGTAAATAGATATTTAGTATTTTCTTGTTCTTTTATTAACTATTAAATGTATTTAAACTTTTCATTGTGGCTGATCCTTTTTAGAAAATATTTAAGTTTTGAGAGTATTTGCACATATTTATTTGATAACTGTGGCCACTTCTGAAGCCTGTTTGGTCAACATTACCATCTATATTATTATTAATTTCACTCAGTAAAATTTGGTACCCTTGCAGGAGCCTTAAAGTAGCTGGTAGAGGATCTGATGACAGTGATAATTACTTTATAGTCTGGGCAGAAAGAGGCAAAGCAGGTGAATCTGTGCCAGCCCTTCCCAGATATATATATATGTGTGTGTGTGTGTGTGTGTGTGTGTGTGTGTGTGTGTGTGTGTGTGTGTGTGTGTGTGTGTGTGTGTGTGTGTGTGTGTGTCAATTGTTTTTGAAGGCTTGACAAAAAGCTATCAAAGAAGCTGGGAAAACCTGCATCCTCCACAGAGGCAGTGACCAGAGTTTAGAATGGAGTCATGGTCCCTAAAGCTGAGAGGTAAGCTCCATAACCATTAAAGTGCAATAGCACTTTTTTTTAAAGAAAAGAATGATCTGGAAACTGATTTTGGCTTTGTATTTTTATATTATATGTGGTAGGGTTCAGAACTCTTTGTGGTTAGCTCAGCACTGTTTAGGATCGGAAAGAATGTTGTGGTCAAATGTGTAACTAGTAGCTTATTAGGTTATTTGTTGAGCTGAGCAAAGGTGCAAAATGGCTTACTGCAGCTCCTCAGACTGCCCAAGCCATCATTCCTAACAATACATTTTCACAACATATAACATTAGAAATACCCAAGCTAACAAACTACAACTTTCAGTAGCTGAATAAAGTAGGTATAACAGCACAATCAATGTATTCTCTTTCTGCACAGTACACAAAATAAGATGATGCATTGAGAATTTTGATGTGATACCCTCAGCGACAGCACTACCTGACCATTGGCCCATCCATGCCTATATTAATTTTCAGACCATGCATTGACCTACTGTGATTGCTGTTCAAGCATTTTGTGATGAACTACAGGTGCTTTATCTTTAGTGTAGTGATTTTTGTAAAACATCATTTGCCATTTCTGTTTGCAATTAGATGCTAATTGTCCTTTTATGACTTAAATGCATTTTTCTTTTAAACTCATCATAAACATCAAGGGGGTGATTTACAGTTATAACTTGGATCTTCATCATGATAATGATTTTTTTAGTTGTTTGTTTTCTTACTGGATAAGTGATGAGCCCGAGGACCATTTTCCCATGCCAAAGGTATACATGCAGAGAACAAGATAACACAATTAATTGACAATTATAGATTAACTGAAGTGCTTACAAAGTACACATATTTAACAGCGTAATTATTAAAATATCTAACAGTCTCTTACAGTATACAGCACAACTTAGTTTCAGTTAACCTATTTCATAAGTCTAACATAGAATAAGTAATAAAGGTTTATAAAAAAGGAGAGGGAACTCAAAGAAAAGCAAGAAGTTAAAGAGCTCTGGGAAAGTTTAGGATACAGCAGTTCTGAAGTTTGAGGAACATACCTCTCAACCTCTTAGAGCAAAAAATCTGGACAAAGCCTAAAATGATGGGAGGACAAATAGGAACAGATTTTAACTATTGCACTTACAAACTTAGAAAGTTGATAGAATAATAGGTTTGCATTAGCATGACTTTTCCAAAGGATCTGGAGTCTTAAACTCAAATGCTTGTCATTATTTCATGACTCCAATCCTCAGCTATTTGCCTGAAAGGGACAGATATTAGGGGGGACACTCTGAAAATATTAGGCAGAAATCTGGACATTCTGCAAAAACCTGTACAGTTGAGAGGTATGGGAACATATAATGGTGAATTAGATGTTAGATCAGTAAAACCATAAAGTGAACTGAAGTAGGATTACAATCTTTAGAGGATAAAGGGTTAGGAACTGCTAAACACATATTAGCCAAAAATAATAAATTACAGGAAAAGTAGTGAGCTTGTGGTGATAAAAAATAAGGCATTTTTTACAGTAAGATAGGCTCAAGCTGGATATAGGAAACTTTACAGGAGGCAGTCCCACTAAAATACATTTTACTTGGGTGAGAATGACAGAGAGTGGGTGATATGACTAATGGCTTCTGCTGGCAAATTTCAATAGGAAGGAACCATTTTTGGAAAATGGATGTCCCTGAATTGATAAGCCATAATAGCAATTGTGCTCAAGGTTCTGGTGTCAAAGTCTTGTGATTTAAAAGAGTAGTAAAAAGGTTAGGGAAAGCTGACTGGAGAAGAGCAGGTAGGCACTGTCATTTCTAAATTTGAAGATAAGTAAGAGGAGAAGAAAGGTTATATAATCTTTAATAGACAACCAGTTAGCATTAAACAGTGGAGGTTCACAAAGTCTGCCAGAGTAATGAGCCTAGTATATTACTGAGATCAGTTTGCCATTGTTATTTCTGTCTTGTCTAATTGGAGAACATACTGGTAGGGTTAGATACTACCTGCACCTTCAACGTCCAGAGGCATTTCACATAACACCAGAGTTTGTAGTTCAAATGTATGAATTTCTTTTATTTAATGTAGCTTCTTATTTTCTTCTTTCTGCTGTCACATTTGCTATTCCACTTACTTTTCTAAATATTCTCCACTAATGCAAAATCCACAGCTAATCTTTTATAGCTTTTGAATAAACAAACACATCCTGGCTATTTGTAAAACCAGAATGTATACCTGATTCTTTAGTTCACATTTTGCAGGAAGTGGTAATTGATAACTCATGACGTGTGCATCATTTTGTACATTTTTATTGTCTCTCATTGGCTTCTGACTGTCACTCTTTCTGTAATCTGACCAACCCATTCATTCCTTGACAGTTGCCCATCCTCCCCTTGGTGCAAATAGTGCAGTGCAGTGTACTGGGCTGCCAGCCTCCCTGCAGGATGTACTATTTGGCATTGGATACTCACTCCCACCTTTACCAGTCAGTTCCTCTAGCTCCCAGATCACTAATGAATCCCAGGCCATCAAGTTCACAGTGGTGCATAAGGTGAATTTCATTTTACAAATGTTTTTAAGAATATTAGGATTATAATAGAAATGTACTATATAGTGAGACATTACATGCATTGACACAGCTATGTAAAATAAACAGTTTTTTATGGAAAGGAAGTAATTCATAAATGTCTTTTGGTTAAATTTCTAGACACAACCAAGTGGCAGAACACATTTGTTTAGAAACAAGAAACAGGAACAGTGCCCACTCCAATAACCACATTATTAAAAGTTGAGCACTTTCATCAGTAAAAGTAAAAACTTTTACTGACGAAAGCACTCAACTCTTAATAAAGTGGTTATTTGGACTGGGCGCCATTTGTGTTTATTGTTTTTAAGTTTGAAGTTTGTGTTATTGCTTGTTTTGTTTAGAAACAGGCTGTAATTACTGAAGATGGGTCTGATTTATCCTACTATACATTTTTTCTACAATGCAAAAGTGATAGATACAGTTGAAGTTGAGAGAGAACTTGGTAACAGTAGCCATAATGTACATATGATACTGAGTATAAATGCACTGTAGATTTTGGCATTTCATCATCTAGATGCATCTGTAAGTGATGTAAAAATTTAGTAGTCACTCATGACATGAATATCCTTCTACATCAACATCATCACCATAATTATTATCAATACCATCTTCGTCATCAATATTATCATTGACAGTGGTGTATGCCATCTAGTTGATATAATTATTCTAGTCAGTATAACTGTCAGAATTTCAGTTAGCTTGCTTTTAAACAACAATGACTACTACAACATCAGCTACACACAACATAATAAAACAATAATAAAGTATAATAATAGAGGTTCACAACTTTGCAGCATGGCAGACATCCAAAAATGGGGAATAAGCCATTATTGCCTTTAAAGCACAAACACAAGGTACAGGGTTTGATTCTTACCTTTTTAATGAACATGGCTAGGCTTAAATGGCCTGCAAGGGAAGCTAGACTAGTACTTACCTATGATCTACACTCGTTATGTAAGTCTACTATCTGTAGAACTGCGTATTAACCACATGTACCACAGGAGAAATCTTACTCCAAGGTTGAGATAAAGCAAATTTCAACAAATGGGCTCATCAGTGTTTAGCAAAGCAGTTGTATGGCCTAAAATAGACAAAAAAAGTACTGGAGGAGCCTGCTATGGCTATATGTCAGATCTGTGGGTGAAAGTAATTCTGCCTAGCACTGGAGACACAACATTTTAGTAGATAAACACAGACACACACACACACACACACACACACACACACACACACACACACACACACACACACACACACACACACACACACACACACACACACACATACACACACAAACACATACTCATATTATTCAGTGAGTGCCAGATCTGAGCCACCTTCCGATCTAGCTACACAATCTAGAGTACACAGTATCAGCTGCAAACACCACAGAAGTCTGATTTAAAAAATGTGATAATGAACATTGGAAAGGATGACATTATTGGTGTGTTACAGAACAATTGTTTGTGTTAAAAGTGGAAAATTTATGGTTGAGCCCTCTTCTAGTGTAAATGTTTCTCCTGAATAGAAGTGTTCACATACGATCTGTGGGTGAATCCAGTCCTACATAGCAATACAGGCACATACTCATATTCTATCAGTGCTGTATTTGAACCACCTTTCAATCACACACACACACACACACACACACACACACACACACACACACACACACACACACAAACACATACTCATATTATTCAGTGAGTGCCAGATCTGAGCCACCTTCCGATCTAGCTACACAATCTAGAGTACTCGGTATCAGCTGCAAGCACCACAGGAGAACTCTGATTTTAAATGTGAGATAGTGCACATTTCTAAGGATCACCACATCAAAATGCTGCAGAGAAGATAATCACGGATTTGGGGAAAAGGAATTTGTCTTGACAAGCAGAAAAAAAAACAATGTATGAATCACAAGACATTACATGCTGCTCAGGTAAGTTAGATATCTTCTCATTGATGTATGCTACATTACCATGAGTGATATGCAGTTGTTTTACAGTTTGATGTAGTGATGATAATTACACTTGTGAAAGAGCGGGTTGACATCCAAGCATTCCTGATTGCTCAGATCTGGATGAGTGTATGCATATATTAATAATTTGGTGTTGCATTTTCAATATTTCCTCATGTTTGGACAGTATGCAATGTAAATCACAGACACAGTCATACTACTTACTTTTTATCATTCACGGTGCCGACAGCCACCTGTGGAGGTATGGTGGGTCAGACCCTAGTTGTTGGTCTAGCTCCTTATATAGATGGCCATTTGTGCAGCAGCAGCAATGTTTCCCTGCAGAAAAGACCATAGTGAAGAACTTCTCTAAAGCAAACTTCACACTACTCAAGACTGGTGTAGTATCCTTCAAGGCCCCTGAGCCAGAGGAAACCACAACCCAAGCTGCGGAAGCCCTTACAAATGCCTTCTATGAACACCTCCAGGACTGCATGGATCAGGCAATCCCAAATAAAACCAAGACTCTTTCCACAAAGGGCAAACGTCCAGTCTGGTGGACCCCAGCCATTAACAAACTTTACAATAAGAGGAGAAAGCTATTACATGATAGAACAAAATCCATAAAAGGGAAGTCACCCCTGATCATTATTAGTAAAAAATACGAGCACTCATAAAATCAACTAAGGCCAATTTTGAGAGAAAAATTGCCATGGATTCAAAGGACAATCATAAGGCCTTTTTCAGCTATGTTAGGAACCTGGGTGGAAACTCCCAGATATGCTCAGAATTAGTCCAAAATGATACAAAAATCACTGAACCCACAGACATTGCCAACATACTGGCAGACAGGTTCAGTGCAAAATTCACCCTCTCCCCTAAAGGAGAGATAACTATCCCAGCCGAGTGTAGCCTCCCGGACATCTCAAATGCGCAGGTGAAAGCTGCTCTCTAAAGCTAAAACACAGCATCAATGGGACCAGATGGTGTCCCCGGCTGTGTGCTACATGAGCTAAATGAGGAATTAACCCGCACATAAGGCAGCTGTTTAATCTCAGCCTTACCACTGGATACGTGCCCAAGGAGTGGCGACCGGCAACTGTGGTCCCACTCCACAAAGCCGGCGCCTCACGGACCCTGGTAATTACCGCCCATAAGCTTAACAAGTCTAGTCTGCAAAGCTATGGAGAGGATCATAATGGAGCTCATAAACAAAGATATAAGGGACTTGCAGACATTGGACCCGACCCAGTTTGGCTTTGTCAAGGGAAGATCATGCCTTTTGAACTTGGTCGACTTCTTCGAAACAGTCACCAAGGCCATTGATGAGGGAAAGGCAGACCATACAGCCTACCTTGACCTTGCAAAGGCTTTTGACACAATACCCCACTCGGGTATTGTAGAAAAACTTACCAGCTTAAATGTAAACCCATATGTCACAAGATGGGTTGCAAACTGGCTTAAGGATAGAACCCACAGGGTTAGAGTTGCTGGCGCTGTGTCAGACTCCAAGCCGGTTACAAGTGGTGTCCCACAGGGCTCGGTCCTTGGCCCCTATTGTTTGGCATCTACTTCTCAGAAGTACAGGCCAGCATGGGAGGACTTTGGCTGACAAAGTTTGCAGACGACTGCAAACTGGGCCATAGTGGAAAGTGCATCGGACACGGATATCCTTCAGAAGGGACTCACGGAAACAGATAGCTGGTGCCAGAGCCATGGCCTGAAGTTAAACACCAAAAAATGTATAGTCATACCCTTCGGGAAAAACAAGGTAACCCCAAGCTACCATATAGGTGGCAATCCACTAAGCACAGAAGAGGTTATCAGGGACCTGGGGACCCAGGTTGACAGTGGCCTTTCTTTTGACACTCACGTTGCTAAAGTGGTTAGAAAGACCTTCTACATTGCCCACCTGATCATGAAGGGATTCACATCCAGATCTAGTGAGGTCATTGTTCCCCTGTACTCTTCACTTATCAGACCAATGATCGAGTACAATGCCCCATTCGGGATGTATCTCACCAAACATCTGCAGCAATTGGAGAGACCCCAAAAGTTCCTCACCAAAAGGATAAAGGGACTCCAAAATCTGTCATATGCTGCCAGATTGAAGAAACTCCAGCTCTATTCAGTCGCATACCGCCTGCTCAGAGGTGACATGTGCCTGACATACAAGGCCATGTCCAACCCGGAATTAATGGACATGCTCCACCTCAAAAAATCCAAATCCACCAAAACCAGTAGAGGAAGTGACTTAGACCTTAGCACGGATATAAATAGGACGTGCTGGAGGGATAGATTTATCACTCAGAGACTCCCTATGCTGTGGAATAAAATCCCGGTCCATGTGAGGCAGAGCACCTCGCTGACTCTGTTCAAGAGAAATCTAGACCTGTGGATGGGAGATCGTAGGTTTACCCCGGGAATCATCTCTGTGTCACTGCTGGACAGAGGCACAACAAACTAATGGGTACAGTATTTTTTCATATAAGGGGTGGCGTAAGCCACAAAAATTTGGGCTAGGCTTATAAATGCCTTAGGGCATATAGCCTAGTATAAACCTATGAACCTATGAACCTATATAAGGTTGGGGAAGGAAAACAGCGAATGCCATGTCAGATTAATATTTCAATATATTAGCAAACAGAACACACAACTATGTTAACCTTTGCAACATCCAAATATTATGCGAAGGCACCATAAAATAAAATAATCTGAGTGGTATTATAAATAATATGTAAACATGATTATGGCATATCAGATATATGCATTCCAAGTAACTAAATCCAGTTATAAAAATGGAATGTTTAATGTTGTTTAATAGTGTAGCAAATATTTTTACATATTGTCCTATGATAAAAGCTAATTGGTGTTGCTGTGAACTGAACCTACTCAAAGCTAAGGTAATTTAATCACTGCCCAATGCAATGATCAAGAGCTACTGGAGCAGGCACATATGCTTGATATAAAGGTTAGGTATGCCAAATTAAGATCATATCGACTGATACCTTAGAAACTATTATCTTGTTTGCATTCATACATGATCAATACTTACCTTGTGCCTCCCTGAGATGAGCCTACCTTTCCTAAAGCACTTTTGTATTCTGGGTAATTGCTTCAGCAGCTATAAAGAACAGAAAACAGACACAAATAGAAGCATAATGAATAACTGCATTCCCTGGTAAAATCCATGGGATATTACTGACTGGTGATGGGTCACTATAGTTACACAACTCAGATGTGTTCCTAAATTCTGCCTCCCATCAGCTCAAGAGGTCCTGCTTGTGCCTCTTCATGTAATATAATGATGACAACATTGTTCCCAGTGTGTGGAATACCAGTTGCACTAGAATCAGCCTTGGCCAAGCTATTCCAAGCCTCGGACTTGTACTGAGGCCTGGTATAGTCTCACTGCAGAAGTTTACAGCTGTATCAATTTAAAAGGACTGCCACAAAGATCTTGGACTCCTCTTCACACCACCTTTGGGCTCTAAATGAAGCTCCATCTTCACCCTCTCCTACCATGTCTTCTGAAGAACACCTAGAACTATGTGTATGAATTGGCAGCCTGTGCACAATGACACATAACCTTTCCAGCTGCATTTGTTCAATTGAAAGCACAACAATGGCTTGGCAGAGAAATTCCTTCAAGGTTTGAAATAATGCAGTGAGACTTGGCCATGTTTGATGCTTACCTTATTTGCATGTTTTCCATTGTAAAATAATCAAATGCTTTATGATGCTGGCTTTAGTTATTGATGTTTAGAAGTAAAATGTTATGAATTGGTACATAATGGGTTGGTGGAACATACAAAATACAAACGTTGAACAATACCACCTGGGAATTGAATCTATAAGAAAAAAAAGATGTCTAAATGTTAAATATTGCTTAAGTGTCAATGCCACAAGGAACTTTACATTTTACAACATAGGTTGAGTAAAAACAGTTTCAACATGAGTAGAAATCTAATTAAGATATATCTATATGAGTACAACTTTCACTTGCCATGGTACTGTAAGTCTATTTCAATGCCAGTGTTTTTCCTGTAAATAAATTTCATATGCATGGAGTTGCATAACCTGAGTAAAACATGTTGCGCTAGGTTCCATACATACTTTATATGGCATACTGTCCTACATACATAATAATTATATGTGGTAAGTCATACTTGTTAAAATAAATACTGTGTAGATTATGCCTATGCAAGTGTAGTTTAAATTTTCAGCATTTTTATGCTTAACATAATTTACACAGATTATATTTGGGTTATGTAGCAATCATTACACAAAGTTGTGTTGCAAAGTTAATATCTTTAATCATCAGTTTTGCTTCATTTTCAGTTGCAAATAAGAATTCTGTGACACTATTTATTCTGTCCCCTCATTTAAATTATCTGTAGACTGAATCTGAACCCTGTATTAATTATACTGGTTCTCCAAACTTACTGCATTAGCACCTTGAGGCAGTGAAAACAGTAATGGACAGGTATATTTTCTTCACTCAGAACTATCTAGAGTGCTGATGGAAGAATAATGGTGCCAGACTTATGAGTGCTACTGCTGGCACTCCAAAGTAAATGTCTGAATTTTTACCTTGGGAAGTAAATCATCATTCACTGCTAGTGACTACTGGCAGTCAACAGTGACATTGCCAAGTGTTGTGCAAAGGTATGAAAATGAAAACAAAGGAAAACAATTAAGCATTCTTTTGATTTATCCAAACAGTGGACTTCTAAAGTATGCAGCATTACACCAAGCAGTTGCGGCATTAGCCTCTAACATTCCCCGAGATTCATGAAGCTTGGCACAAGGACGGTGTTAGCCTTGCACCGAGCGTGCGGCGTAAAGATGGCACAGCAGCACCATATGCATATTAATGAAGGCACGCTGCCACATCGTCCACATGCACAGGAAATGTGCAGAAGTGCAGGGGGTGTGTTTAAGCACTGCACAGAGGTGTGAACATGTTGGCTACAGTCACACAACCTAAAATGCTGACTTGTACAACCTGCCTCTAATAGTAATCACTCCTGTCAGTGTCTGTGGATACTAAAATGTATGCAAAGCATACAAGAGAGTTCTCCGAAACACCAAAATTAAATCACAGAAGTAAACACACAGGCAGGTAGCTGAATGTTGAGCTCCCGTCCCTCAAACAATTACATTTAAAACCCCGTGTCCGTATTTCATTGTAGTGTTGATTTTTATATCAAGTGGAAGCAAAACTCAGTGTGTTTGTGCGCCACTGCCCTTTGCTAAGCCTAGCCCAATGGTCAGAGCATTCGCTTAATATCTGCCCATTCGCGGTCCGAGTTGTCCTTGTCTGGATGGCCCAAAAATGAATGGGTATAACCTGGGTCAACCTACTATGTCATGAAAGATAAATATTTGCGTGTACCTATGTGCGGGAAGTACAGCATGTGGAAGACCAAATATGCTAGGGTTGGCCACAAAATCATAATGGTACCAGAGATATGTAGAGTAGGCAATGTGTACTGCTGTCTGTGCCAGGGGCTAACAACCAGAGAAAGGATGGATGGTGTGTATGTGGATTTTGGGGGGGGTGATGGGTAATGGTAATAATCCAACAAGGGGAGACTGGGTCAGATGTACAATAGGTGAACTGGAAGTGTACAAGGGTGCAGTGGGAGAATCCAAAAGGAAACTAAAGAACATACATTCACATCTCCAATACACTCTGTCAGGTCATATTGCAGAACACAATCCCACAAACATATGAACATTAAAAGGTATGATACACATGTACAGAAATGGTACCAGCTCACACCACATAATGGTTTGGCCTGAACTGAGCCATCCAACCCCTACACACCTGGATACATAAGTGAATACCCATTGTCCCCTCCACAGCACACCCCCCCCCTCCTTGCTGCATATAGTGCCTGCTACCCACATCTAGTAGGCAGTTTCACCCTAAGCAGTCTCAGGCCTGCAAGCTAGGTATCCCATGCATGCATAACCCTCCCTCATTTTCATACAGCCAAAAGAACAGGGTTCATCGGTGTCCACAATTTTTGGACATCCCTCATGGGATACGTGCCTGTTCTCAAGATTAGATTTGGTGGCACAACACGATGTCCACCCCCGTTGACATCCGGACACAAGTCAGATTAGCAGTACTTGTCCACAACCCTGCTCAGCCTCCACCCGGTCCTGCAGAACCTACAACCCGGGATTAAACACCTGACCATAATGCACATCTCCCCACGTGCATTATTGGGAATATATACCTTTCACATATTCCCAAGAAGCTTCCCCATAGCCATCTTCTAAATAGTACACGTCCACAAATTGTATACCCTGTCCAGGTTCCACATTGTAATGATGCACATAACCCCTGTATACAAATGATACAGGTCCCTCCAGGATGTGAGTGTTCATATACATGGCCATGTATAACCACAGATATGTAGTCATATATCTATAAATGTACATACTTATAATCGCATAGCTACACATCACACATACATGCATATAAGTAGTTGTCAAGTATGTGTCCTATTCATAAACATGTATACTTGTAAATGTATACATATGTCTCTCAGAAACATATGAACATTAACATGTATTATACATATGTACACCAACCGACTGTCACATTTGTTGCCAGTAGTGTGGAATGTCAGTAGTAAAGTCATATATCCTAACTACCATCCATGCAGAATGTATCACGGATGGTTTAGTGGTCAAAACAGTGACTATGGTGTTTCTGTTCCTGAGTCCAAGCCACACAAGGGCTGATAATATTATATGATTCCCAGAATAATGGCAGTCGGATATAGGGTGATTAAGGCACTTTCAAGCAGACGTAAGCGGGTATGTGCAGCGGCAAGTGGCGGTCATTCAACAGTAAGGGAAATGTAAATAAGCATGTAGATGTAAATGCATGTGTATGTATAGACAGATATATATATATATATATATATATATATATATATATATATATATATATATATATATATATATATATATATATATATATATATATATACATATACATACATATATATATATATATATACATATACATACATATATATATATATATATATATATATATACATATACATACATATATATATATATATATATATACATACATATATATATATATATATATATATATATATATATATATATATACATATACATACATACATATATATATATATATATATATATATATATATATATATATATATATATATATATATATCTCCATGAAGAATGAACATGGTCACAATAAAACATTCATAACGAATGTTTAGGAAAACAGCAGCGGAACTCCTGTATT